>NW_018734757.1:0-19073 GCF_002204515.2 Aedes aegypti
GAAGAGAATAAATCACGTAACACAACAATTTTTCTGAATTTGTAAAATAATGGTGAATACATTCCGATACAATTGCTGATACTCTCAAGCGGTCTTACTTCTACGAAATTGCAAAAAATGTTGTACGTAACTCGTTGTAGAACTCGATTTTTACAGCACTAGTCGAACTTATCCTACTCGGCAAGCATCGTAGGATAAATTTACGACTCCTGCTGTAAAAATCATCATTCTGCGACTTGTTCCGTAAACTACTATTTCACCACAGGACGCATGATTGCATCGCTACCAAACGTACAGAAGTGAAAAATTGCTAAGAAACTTTCATCTTGTCCCTTGATTCAATAAAGGGAAATCGATCATGTTACTTACACCCTTATTGTACCACACGCTTGATTTAAATAAGAATATTTAAGCAAAATGAACAGTTTATACTTTAAACTAATTCCTAGTTTTTCGTTCAAGTAGAATTATAAACGACTAAGGAGTGTTTTCATTCAACACTCCAGCACTTCTCAAAAGGTCTGATCTTATTCCAAAACCGAAACAAGGAAAATGCTCTCAATGTTCGCCTTATATGGAAGGGGAAGCAAGGTTAAGTGTTTATTTCCTCCAACAAGTACACGCTAATGAGTTATGGCTTTTAGTCGGCATCATAAACACAGATTGTGATAAATCAACCGAATTTCGAGATTTTCAATTTGTTTAGGGCCGAATGTAATAGAAGCTCTCTCGCACCATCATCAGGAAGACATTAACAAAAAAAATGATATACAATTACTTTCTAGACGCCAGGATCCAGCAAATTACACCCCATGACCCATAGTAATCCATACTGTGAAGGATGCAAAATCAGCGTGATCGTCCGTCATAAATGCTAAAACAACACCCTCGGAGCAGAACCTTGGTCGTAAAAGTCCATTATCTACCGTCTGGCGAAAACGAAACGAACACAAAAAAACAACCTTTGGACCCTATGGACTGGGTAAGATTTGTTAGATAAAAACACAAAACAAAAGCAGAACGGACCCTAAAGATTTTTACGATCTTTTCTCGTTTGTTCCTTTTTTTTGCTTTTCAACATCCTTCGCCGTCGCACAGAAGCGTAACTAGAACAAATTAGTGGTCGTAATTTTAAATTTTGGAGAGTTAACGGTGTATAGACTGTTAACTGGGGCATAAGAAGATCATTGTGGACAGCAAAAATTTTTTTTTTTTTTTTTTTATCTAGTTCATTTATTTGAGGCTCAATCGCGTTTAACGCTCTACGGAGCCGAAACTCATTTTTTGTACTATTTACAATTTATTCACTTTTTAGTACCAAAATTAGTACGGGATGGAGCCAGGGTACTCGTGGCAACTCGAGGTTAGTGGTCACAATTTTGGAGGAAGGACAAGGTAGGGATTGGGATCAGGGTTCTCTGCTGCTCATCCGGGAGGTATATTGTGGTAGCTCGATTAACGTATCATGGCGTTGGTACCAAATTCTTGCCGGTCTTCGTCTGCCGGATGGCCAGGATCCTCAATCCAACACAAAGGGGACAACACAAAAAAAAAAAAAAACTGGAGAAGAGAAGACAAGAGAATTAAACTTTTATACACGACAGGCGAAGGAAATCGTAAATTGCGACCATATAAATGAAATCACGGGTGCCCAACACATCTCTAACTGAAACATAGGGTTGTCTACCTCGGGCCGCAAGGGTATCCAAAAGTTGCGCTCTGGAGGCGTCCATATCCGGGCACTGCCAAACTACGTGGTCGATGTCATCATAACCGGAACCACACCTATTACAAATATTGCTCAGCGCGAGGTTAATCCTGTGTAGATGTGCATCTAGCGAGTAATGGTTGGACATAAGTCTTGACATCACGCGAATGAAATCTCGACTTACGTCCAAACCTTTCCACCAGGCTCGCAAGGAAACTCTAGGAATTATGGAATGTAACCACCGTCCCAGTTGGCCATTTAGCCAATCGCTTTGCCAACCGTGAAGAGAACTTTGACGTACTAAATGGAAAAATTCATCTCGTGAAATTCGTCTATCATAAATCTCACCTTCCTCAGCGCCCACCTTTGCGAGAGAGTCCGCCTTCTCATTGCCATAAATTAGGCAATGTGAGGGGACCCATACAAAGGTAATCTTATATGATCTTTCGACCAGTGCACACATCTGCTCTCTTATTTTTGTAAGAAAGTAAGATGCATGCTTAACAGGTTTCATCGATCGGAGTGCCTCAATAGAACTGAGACTATCCGAGAAGATGAAGAAGTGGTCTGCGGGCATGTTTGAGATCATCCCCAAAGCGAAGTTGATTGCTGCCAGCTCAGCAACATAAACCGTGCAAGGTTCCTGAAGTTTTCGGAAGGCGGAAGAGTTTTCATTGAAGACACCGAAGCCAGTGGATCCATTGATACGGGACCCGTCAGTGAAATATCTCCTGTAGGAATCGACATTCTGGTACTTTGCATTAAAAATACGTGGGATAGTTATACATCGAAGTTGATCTGGAATTCCATGAATAGCTTGTTTCATGGTCAGATCGTATTCAACAGAGGAACTGTCATTGGTGAAGCGTACACGTGGAGGGTTATAACACGGAAGGCTAATGTCAGATGACATATAGTAGAGATAAACTCTCATGAATTTCGACTGAGTATTCAGTTTAAGCAATTCTTCGAAGTTTTCGATGACGAGTGTGTTGCTCACACCACATTTAATAAGTATTCTTAGCGAGAGCTCCCAGAATCGGTTCTGTAGTGGTAAAACCCCTGCCAGAACCTCTAGGCTCGCATTATGTGTCGAGTGCATACACCCTAAGGCGATACGCAAACAACGATATTGAACTCGTTCCAATTTAATCAGGTGGCAGTTTGCTGCTGAGAGAAAACAGAAAGAGCCATACTCTAGAACAGAGAGAATGGTTGTTTTATAGAGTTTTATGAGGTCATCCGGGTGAGCACCCCACCATGTTCCGGTGATTGTTCGTAGAAAATTGATCCTTTGTTGGCATTTTTCCGTTACATACCTAATATGGGTTCGCCAAGTGCCTTTTGAATCAAACCAGACCCCAAGGTATTTTGAAGTCAAAGACTGGTCGATGTCTGCTCCCAATAGCTTAAGCTTTAGTTGGGCTGGATTCCGCTTCCTTGAAAATACAACCAGTTGAGTTTTTTGCGGCGCAAACTCGATCCCTAAATTTCTAGCCCAAGTGGATAGATTATCAAGGGAATTTTGCAATGGTCTTTGCAGGATTTCCGCTCGTGGGCCCTTCATAGAGACCACAGCATCATCTGCAAGTTGTCTTAGCGTGCATGGTTCTTCCAAACAGTTGTCAATATCTTTAACATAAAAATTATAAAGCAAGGGACTTAAACATGAGCCTTGGGGAAGGCCCATATAGCTAATTCTGGAAGTTGTCAGTTGACCGAGAGTGAAGCTCATGTGTTTGTAACGTTTTGCGTTTTTCCGTTAAAAACATGATAAAAAAGTTTGTGAACTTTTGACGTTTTTATCTTTTTAAGCAAAATCATCTGAATTTGAATTTGATTGAGCTCAGTGTTACGTATATTGTCGATAAGGTTTGTGTCTAGACTAAGTGTACTAAATTGACGTCACCCAGTATGGGATATGTGTAGTGATGTGCAAACCTTTGTAGTGTTCATTTTCGTTTTAGCCATGTTCGTTTACCGAAGGCACGAACTCTCGCCATATCAAATTAGTTTGGGCGCAATTTTTGAAAGAATAGGCTCTTTATGTGAGCAGGTTTCTTGTCTGCTCCAAAGAAGTAGACTCGTTCATTTCGCTTCTTAAACGGCTGGAGTTCAGAAGTTCGTAGTTCAATTTTAAAGTTAATTTATTTAAAGTGTGTTAGATTCGTTGTAACTAAAAGGTATTGAAAGTGATTGAAGTGATTTTTCGTTTGTACTTTGTTCTAATTTTGTTCTATTTGTTTGTTCTATAAGGTAGTGAAACGTTTCGGAGTCGGTGTGTCCGACAAACGCGAACTGTTCTGTTAAATTTATAATTGTGACTCAAAGAGGTAATTTCAATGTACTCGATTTTCTAAATTCAGTTTTTAAAATAAATTTCGCGTTGGACTTTCTAGCGCCCTGCGCTTTTTGGGTACAGGCTGGAGTTTTTCGAGTGTCGACCGAAGTCGAATACGGTCCCCGTGGCGTTTCGGGCCACCATTTCCGTCCGAGGACGTTGTTTCGAGTCCGTGCAACCACCAAGGCCCGCCCTTCGGGGTAGTCAAACGGAGCGTGGTGTTTCGCCTTTCAAAAAGGAGCGAAAATTCCCCGACGATCGCCAATTAATCGTCGTAGACGGTCCACCAACGTTACAACCCCGGACCAAGCTAAACGAGAGTGCGGATCGTGAACTGCGTCGCCAATTGCGCATCACGTTCCGGATCAGAACCTTAGGGGAGGAGTTCATTTCATCACGTACGGTCAGAGCGCCATACGCGAGGCCGTACGGAGGTACGTTGGCTCTAAACCGAAGGAAGAAGATCAACCCCGGGTCGCACGACACTCCGTCGTAGCCAAAGCTCTCTGGAGAAAATCGGAGGCCATCCGTCCAGCCGCCACCCGCTTCGCAACTTTAGTTCGGCCATATTTGCACGGGCTCATCGCGCTGCACGCCATTCCTGCAGCGACGGCGAAACGATCCCCTTCGCCGCCATCGTTACGAAGGTTCTCGCCGCCATCGCCGAGGTTCCTGGCTGTTTCGAGTCGTCGCCGAGATTCAACAAGTCGACGAAGAAAAACCCTGCGCAGGTATGTGGTAGTTGTAGACATGGCCATGCTCTAAAGTGTTTCCCCAATCCAAACCCAACCCAAACCGTCCAACCCGAAACCGAATAAATCGTGGAATTTGTAATTAATAGAAAATCGAGTAGTTTTGGTTTAGTTGAGTTCCGTTTAGTGCAATTGTGAGGAAGGTCACTTCAATTGCGAGTTTTGTTTCAGGTTGCTGCTTCGATTTTCATTAAGAGGTTTTTAAGTTCTTCAGTTCAGTGGGTTGAACGAGTCTAAGGCGGAATTGAGCGTGTTGTGGGAGATATTTCAGCTTTCAGAGATTGCGCTTCTTTGTTTCAAATTTGAGCCAGCGACCGTTCGAGTACCCCTGAGGTAAAAGTCGAAATAGTCGGGCAAATCAAATCGACCGGCGGTCTCTCCTATCGCGAGAGTGGCGCTTAAATCGCCGGTTAACTATCCTCGAATTTGTCGAACGGTTACAGTGGCGCCCAACGTCAAAAGTTTACGAAATTTTATTCAATTGAATTAGTTTTGAATAGTTTCAGTTAATTTTGAGTGCTTTTATTTGGATTAAATGAAATTGAATTGAATTTTGAAATTGTTTTAACTTTAATTTTCTAGTGTTTAAGGTTTGAATTCATTAAAGTTAATTTGAATTGAATTTTTGATTTTTAATTTTAGTTTTACTTTTTTTAATACATTGAATTTTGAATTTGATAGGTTAAGTAATTATAGTATTTTTTCTTTTTATTTTTGAATTGAATTGAATTTTTAGAAGTTGCCTCCGTGCTTGAATTTGTTTATTCTAGGATAAAAGAATAGTTAATTGTTTATTTTTTAGACTAAGTTTTGAATTGAATTATTTTTTGAAATTGAGTTGATAATATTTTGTCACGTCTTTGAGTTCTGAAGAATTCGAGATGAGTGGGCAGTATGTTCTGCCGGTGGCAGACCATTTGTTGGAAGAAGAGGTTGATTTTGATCTAAAGTTGCGTGGACAAGTGGTTGACCGCAGGGAGACCTTAGAAGATAAAAGAAGATTTCTGCGTAGATTATTTTTTGAAGATAAGAAATCTAAATCAGTTTTGATCGGGAAACACAACTTTAGCGATGAGGTTTTGCGGATCGACAAAAGCGTAAAAGTGATCGTGTTGAATTTGAGCAAGAAGTTTGATCTCGCGTTGGTTTCGCGTCTGCGACATTATTTTATTCGGACACAAACCGCGATAGTTGACAACGAATCAGAAAAGCATAAGCAGGCAACTATTTGTGGGGATATTGAAGAATTTTTGAAAAGCCTAAATCAGAAAGTTTATATGGAAGCTAATGAAGGAGAAATAGAAACGGATAAAGAAAGTAGAACTACTGATGGAGGAGATGGAAGAGATAGAACAGATGATAGTGAGGTGGACAGAATGAGAAAGGAAGAATACGAGAAGCAGAAAGAGATTAGGGGAAGTGAGCAAATGGAAAAAGAGAAGAAAAAGCAAGAGAGAAAGGTATCACATCAGGATGAAGTTGAAAAGCAGAAGGAATTAGAAGAAGAATGGAAGGAGTTTCAGATATGGAAGCAAGCCAAACTTTATGATGAGGCTAGAAATAAACTTTTAGAAAAGAGAGAGAACTTGGAGAAGGGGCCGCCGAAGTGCTATAAGAGTCCGAATTCTCGCAGGTATTCGAGGGATGAAGAAAGTCAGAGTGAATCAGATAATCGAGGGCCGCCGAAGAGCTATAAGAGCCTAAAATCGTCCAGGGAACGTAGCAAAGACAGGAATAACAAATCCAAGAGCGACAGATGGCCGCCGGAGAGCTTTAAGAGCCGGAAGTCCCATGGAGATGTCAGAGATGAGAAAGAATACGTGAGGAGAAGCGGTAAACGGCCGCCGAAGAGCGATAAGAGCCGATCATCGCGAAGAAGTAAAAGTTTCGATAAAAAAAATAGAAGAAACGGATATAGTTCGGAAAGCAGTATAAATAGGTCTAATGACAGGAAATCGAAAGGTAGATCAAGACAAAGAAGTAGCAGTAGTTCAGGGAGTGAATACGATTCTGGGGAAAAATATGAAAATGAAAGAAAACGTTCCGATAGGAGGCAAAGAAGATATTCGTCATCGAGTCCTGATTATGGCAGAAGACATTATGGAAAATCTCGTGTTGAGAGCTGGGATTTGAATTTTTCCGGAGATAGTAGAAGCATTCAAGTAGAAGATTTCTTGAACAGAATCCAAAAGTTAGCGAGACATGAAGGAGTTTCAAAGAGTGAACTTTTGATGAACATTCACAAAAGGCTAAAGGGAGAAGCTTACGACTGGTGGTTCACCAGGGAAAGCCACTTGACTAGTTGGAGAAGGTTCGAGAATGAAATACGGTTTCGATATGCAAATCCCAATAGAGACAGAGGAATTCGGGCGCAAATCAGAGAACTGAAGCAGAAGAAGGGCGAAACGTTTATCGCATTTGTGACAGAGGTTGAGAAGCTGAACCAATGTCTACAGCGACCTTTTTCATCTAGAACGCTTTTTGAGCTGATTTGGGAAAATATGCGCCCACATTATCGCTCGAGGCTTTCGGTTGTGGACGTTGAAGATCTTGAGGACCTAATTGAGATCAACCATAAGATTGATGCCAACGATCCAAGTTTCTTCAGGACTCAGGAGGGTAGAAGAGAACTTCACCAGTTGGGAGTCGAAGATTCAGCCAATGAGTACTCAGAAGATGAACCAAACGTTCCTTCTGTGAAAGTAAATCGGCCTGAAAGAATAAAGACAGGACCTAGGAGGAATGAACTAGGAACACAACATCAGCGAATTAGCAGTAGCCAGCAACAGAATTCTAGGTTGGCTACAGGATTTTTGTGTTGGAACTGCAGAGGTTCAGGACATATATGGAAGGAATGTAGGGAACCAAAACAACTATTTTGTTATGCCTGTGGGAATCCAGGACGGACGACCAGAAATTGTGAACGGAACCATGTTCCACTTTCCCAGCGAAATTCGCAAAACACGGTCCGTCCAACAAACTAATTGCGGGGTGCTTGCAAGGGAATCCAAACACCTCGCTATTTGAAGGAATTCCCAAGAAGCATAACACGGTTCTGGAAATAAGAGTGAACCCTAGTGCGTGTCCACATGTTAAAGTTAACATTCTTGGGACAGAGGTTGTTGCACTGCTCGACTCAGGAGCAGGTGCTAGCGTAATGAGCGCACTAGATATTGTAAAATCCCACGGATTGAAAATTTTGAAATCTAATATTAAAGTTTGCACTGCAGATGACACTCAGCATACGTGTTTAGGCTATGTGAATATTCCGTACACCTTAGGGACTGAGACAAAAGTCGTCCCAACGTTGATTGTTCCAGAAATTAGGAAATCTTTGATTTTAGGGATGGATTTCTGGAGAGCATTCCAAATTCGTCCAATGATTACATCTCAGAATGAAATTAAGGACTTAGAACTCACGTGGACATCAAGCTTGACAGAAAATACAATACATTACTTGAGAATTGAGCCAGGTCAGTCGTCTATTAGTGAGGAAACAATTTCTCTTTCGGTTCAGCTGGTTAGTCCTTTGGAGCCGGATGAAATATTCACGGCTAAACCAGAGGAGGACTCGTCTTTGGATGTTCCAACCTTGGATTTACCTGACGATCCAGAGAAAGCGATTGAAACTGTGGAAACCGAGCACGTATTAACGGCAGAGGAACGCCGGAAACTACAGAAAGCCTTAAAACATTTCAGTTGTACCAGTTCGGGGAATTTAGGTAGGACTACGCTTATCGAGCATGAGATAGAACTGGTTTCCGAAGGAAAGATGAGAGATCTCCCGATGTATCGTTACTCGCCAAAAATTTGGGAGAAAATTGAGGAGGAATTGGAAAGATGGAAAAGCTTAAAGGTGATAGAAGAATGCAACTCGGAGTTTGCTAGTCCACTTGTGCCAGTGAAGAAGGCAAATGGCAAAATTCGCGTTTGTCTTGATTCACGAAGAATCAATTCAGTCACGAGAAAGGACGCATATCCCATGAGAAATATGGCTGAAATATTTCACAGATTGCAGAAAGCAAAGTATTTCAGCATCGTGGATTTAAAAGATGCATATTTTCAAATTCCGTTGAAGGAATCTTCAAGGAACTTTACCGCGTTTAGAACCCCTAAGGGTCTATTCAGATTCAAGGTGGTTCCTTTTGGTTTGAAAAATGCTCCTTTCACAATGAATCGACTGATGAATCTGGCTATTGGATTTGATTTGGAGCCGTTCGTATTTGTATATCTTGACGATATAATAATAGCTACAGAAACTCTCGACGAGCATTTCCGCCTGCTAAAGGAAGTGGCACTTCGTCTTAAGAAGGCAGGTCTGACGATATCGGTTGAAAAAAGCCGATTCTGTAGAAAGCAAGTTAAGTATCTAGGGTACTTGTTAACAGAAAAGGGTCTATCAATCGATAGTGCTAAATTAGAGCCTATCCTCAATTATCCTCGTCCAAAAACCATCAGAGATGTAAGAAGGTTGATGGGTCTAATGGGCTTCTACCAAAAATTTATACCAAGGTACAGCCATTTGACTGCCCCAATCACAGATTTACTTAAGAAATCTAAGAAATTTAAATGGTCAGAAGATGCGGAGAAGGCGTTAGAAGGGCTTAAATCGGTTTTGACTTCAGCTCCAGTTTTGGCAAATCCCGATTATTCCCGTCCCTTTATTATAGAGACAGATGCTTCACAATTGGCAGTCGGAGCAGCGGTATTGCAAGAGTTTGATGACGGTAAACGTATTATTGGATACTACAGTAAGAAACTGTCAAGCACTCAAAGGAAATATGCAGCTACTGAGAAGGAGTGCTTAGCCGTTCTTATGGCTGTTGAGAATTTCAGGCATTATATAGAGGGAACAACATTTACTGTGATTACCGACTGCAAAAGCATAACTTGGCTGTTTTCAATCACAGCTGCAAGCGCTAATTCGCGATTATTACGTTGGGCTCTCAAATTGCAGTCTTACGATTTTGTGCTAAGATACAGGAAAGGAAAAGATAACATTTTAGCTGACTGTTTGTCACGTATAGAAGCATTAAAAATTATTGACAAAGATTACTCGCAAATAGTTGACGATATTTTAAAAAGTCCTCACGACTACAAGAATTTTAAAGTTGCGGGTAATAAGATTTATAAGTATGTAGAGGAACTTGGAAAGCTGAAAGACAAACGTTTCGACTGGAAATATTTTCCACCAAAGGCAGAGCGCTTATCACTGATCGAGTCAGTCCATAATACGGCACATTTGGGATATGAAAAGACTCTCAGTGCGCTTAAAGAAAAATATTTCTGGCCAAAACTGTCCAAAGAAGTAAAGGAGTACTGTAAGAGCTGTTTAGCCTGTAAAACATCAAAGGGAATAAATGTGAACCCAACCCCAACAATGGGATCTCAGAAAAAATACTGCGATTACCCATGGCAGTTCTTAACCCTAGACTATGTTGGCCCTTTTCCCACTTCAGGGAAGGGAAGATGCACCTGTTTACTTGTAGTAACAGATGTGTTCTCTAAGTTCATCATGGTCCAACCATTTAGGCAGGCCACGGCTTCATCATTAGTACTGTTTTTAGAACAGACCGTATTTTTACTTTTTGGAGTACCGGAGATTATATTGACAGATAACGGTAGTCAATTTACCTCAAAAGAGTTTGCCTCACTTCTCAGGCAATACGGGGTGAAGCATTGGCTGACACCCTCATACCACCCACAAGTCAATAACACCGAGAGGGTGAATAAAGTAGTCACCACAGCAATAAGGGCTACGCTTCGAGGCAATCACAAACATTGGACCGACAATTTGCAGCAAATAGCTTGTGCAATTAGGAATTCGGTCCACGATTCTACCAAATATTCCCCATATTTCGTAACATTTGGTAGAAATATGATTTCAAATGGAGCTGAGTATGAGAGAATGAGAAATTCGAATGGAATTGCAAATTCAGCTCTCAACGATAATGAACGGAAAGAATTATACAAAACAATTAGGAAAAATTTAGCCGAAGCTTATGAAAAACAAGCAAAATATTATAATTTACGTTCAAATAAACGCGCACCCACTTACCAAGTAGGAGAAAAGGTGCTAAAGAAAAATACAGTTTTATCTAACAAATCAAAAGATTTCTGTGCAAAACTTGATGCAAAATATGTTGTAGCATATGTAAATAGAGTTTTAGGTGATAGTTATGAACTCATAGATGAGAAAGGCAATTCCTTAGGCATATTTCATGCCAGTTTTTTAAAGAAATTCTAGTCAATTCGAGAACGAGCTATGACATTTTCCCGTTAAGGAAAATGTACAAAAATCATCACTAGGATGAAAGAAAAATGCGACGCATAAATGGATTGGTTAGCGAAAATTCTCTTACCTAATGTTAGTTTACAATCTGACCTAGCCTTACAATGTTTGCAAATCTACTTAATCTATATTAGTTTTAATCCTAGGTTAGTAGAAAGATAATTGGAACTGACTCACCCGTTGATCTGGTCCACTAATGCGGTGGATTCATGGCCATGGGTTCACTCCCTCGCCGTAAGGAATAGGTTTCTTGATGTTCCGGACGCGTCCCTATAGTCGGTCGTCGTTGAGATTTGTAGTCCAATCCGGTACAAGAAGTTCACTCGTCGATAGGCAACACCTCCGTTCAATTTTTGTTGGATAAGTCCGATTATTTGTCAGCTGTAGCTCCTACACATAAACGCAGCAGAAATACCATCCTTCGATTCCAACGTAGTGCCAGGAAATTGCCGGTGTCAGGAACACTGTAGTCGTCGTTCGGAGACGTTTCAGGATCCGGTTTTTGTTGGATGCAGTTCCTCGCATCAAAAATGTCTGAATCGCGTCCATAAGTCAAACCAACTCCGTTAGCGATAGTTATGTGTTTAGACGACACCGCGTGTAAATCCTTCCACGTTGTTTTTCTTTTTCAAAAAGTTTTCCCGACCGGTGTCGGTATTGGATAATCCCACGACGAGTTTCCTGAAAATAACGAAGAAAAGATTAATCTAATGCATAATTAGTATAATTACCTCATACTCCCCCGGTTTATCGACGATTAAAGATGTTTTTCTCCGGTCCCACGACGTCCTCCAGCAGCTTGTCCGACACTTTCTAACAGGAAACTGAACTTTGTGTTCGTTTTCCTGTTGTTTTCGTTCTTGTTTATCATTGACACTGACAGTGCGATGTTTTTCTTCGCAGATGTCACTCGCAGTGACAGCGCGATGTTTTTCGCAGTTGTCAGTGAGCGCTTGACAGGCAGTGAGTTGCATGCAAGTTCATATGCTGTCAGTTTCGTTTGAACGCAAATAGGGTTGCGCGCTATGCCGTGTATGAATTCTAGACTGGTCAGAAAGAATTTCTGATTCTAGAATTCAGTTTTTAGTTTCGCTTGTACGGATGTCAAATTACTGAGTCAGACGAAGTGTTCTGATGAATTTGATTATCCAGGTTTTAATTTTCGTTTACAGATATCAGTAGTAAGAGTCAGACGAAGCGTTCTGATAGTAACTGATTATCTAGTTTTGAGTTTGTGTTGACTGCGGTTGGGTCAAATACGATTTGATGATGCAGTTAACCAGTTTAGTTAGAGTAACGATTGGCGTAATTGATGGACAAGTTCCATTGTGCTGATCGTAAGATGCAGTTTAGCTGAGTTAGTGGTAGTAAGCGCTCTGTTTGTGATCCTAGAAACTGGTGAGATGATTATTAATGTTCAACTGCAGGAGGTAATTTCTATTAATGTTTTCACGTAGATCATTTTGAAAGTTATGAAAATTTGATCAGTGCGCCTGATCAAATTTTCATAAAACCTGGTGGTGTGATGTAACGTTTTGCGTTTTTCCGTTAAAAACATGATAAAAAAGTTTGTGAACTTTTGACGTTTTTATCTTTTTAAGCAAAATCATCTGAATTTGAATTTGATTGAGCTCAGTGTTACGTATATTGTCGATAAGGTTTGTGTCTAGACTAAGTGTACTAAATTGACGTCACCCAGTATGGGATATGTGTAGTGATGTGCAAACCTTTGTAGTGTTCATTTTCGTTTTAGCCATGTTCGTTTACCGAAGGCACGAACTCTCGCCATATCAAATTAGTTTGGGCGCAATTTTTGAAAGAATAGGCTCTTTATGTGAGCAGGTTTCTTGTCTGCTCCAAAGAAGTAGACTCGTTCATTTCGCTTCTTAAACGGCTGGAGTTCAGAAGTTCGTAGTTCAATTTTAAAGTTAATTTATTTAAAGTGTGTTAGATTCGTTGTAACTAAAAGGTATTGAAAGTGATTGAAGTGATTTTTCGTTTGTACTTTGTTCTAATTTTGTTCTATTTGTTTGTTCTATAAGGTAGTGAAACGTTTCGGAGTCGGTGTGTCCGACAAACGCGAACTGTTCTGTTAAATTTATAATTGTGACTCAAAGAGGTAATTTCAATGTACTCGATTTTCTAAATTCAGTTTTTAAAATAAATTTCGCGTTGGACTTTCTAGCGCCCTGCGCTTTTTGGGTACAGGCTGGAGTTTTTCGAGTGTCGACCGAAGTCGAATACGGTCCCCGTGGCGTTTCGGGCCACCATTTCCGTCCGAGGACGTTGTTTCGAGTCCGTGCAACCACCAAGGCCCGCCCTTCGGGGTAGTCAAACGGAGCGTGGTGTTTCGCCTTTCAAAAAGGAGCGAAAATTCCCCGACGATCGCCAATTAATCGTCGTAGACGGTCCACCAACGTTACAACCCCGGACCAAGCTAAACGAGAGTGCGGATCGTGAACTGCGTCGCCAATTGCGCATCACGTTCCGGATCAGAACCTTAGGGGAGGAGTTCATTTCATCACGTACGGTCAGAGCGCCATACGCGAGGCCGTACGGAGGTACGTTGGCTCTAAACCGAAGGAAGAAGATCAACCCCGGGTCGCACGACACTCCGTCGTAGCCAAAGCTCTCTGGAGAAAATCGGAGGCCATCCGTCCAGCCGCCACCCGCTTCGCAACTTTAGTTCGGCCATATTTGCACGGGCTCATCGCGCTGCACGCCATTCCTGCAGCGACGGCGAAACGATCCCCTTCGCCGCCATCGTTACGAAGGTTCTCGCCGCCATCGCCGAGGTTCCTGGCTGTTTCGAGTCGTCGCCGAGATTCAACAAGTCGACGAAGAAAAACCCTGCGCAGGTATGTGGTAGTTGTAGACATGGCCATGCTCTAAAGTGTTTCCCCAATCCAAACCCAACCCAAACCGTCCAACCCGAAACCGAATAAATCGTGGAATTTGTAATTAATAGAAAATCGAGTAGTTTTGGTTTAGTTGAGTTCCGTTTAGTGCAATTGTGAGGAAGGTCACTTCAATTGCGAGTTTTGTTTCAGGTTGCTGCTTCGATTTTCATTAAGAGGTTTTTAAGTTCTTCAGTTCAGTGGGTTGAACGAGTCTAAGGCGGAATTGAGCGTGTTGTGGGAGATATTTCAGCTTTCAGAGATTGCGCTTCTTTGTTTCAAATTTGAGCCAGCGACCGTTCGAGTACCCCTGAGGTAAAAGTCGAAATAGTCGGGCAAATCAAATCGACCGGCGGTCTCTCCTATCGCGAGAGTGGCGCTTAAATCGCCGGTTAACTATCCTCGAATTTGTCGAACGGTTACACCTTTTCCATCACACGGCGAAGGCACCGGAACCGGGAATGATTGATAGCTTACAAATTGCACTTTTCGTGGCAAGAATCATTTGACGAAGACGAATCCCGATGACTTGTTTGGTGCGGTGAAGATGGGCGTCCCTTGTAGTTGCAATGCAGAACGATTACGATGACGCCACTGCACTATACCGAACCAAAACTGGCGGCGCGACCCCAACTTGCCATTGCTGCTTTTGCGTGGTATAATTTATCAAAATTTATCACTTTTCTTTCGTGTGGCCTTGTGTGCGAATGCAACACCACCACGTGGCCGGGGTGATTGCAATACTCACGTCGCACTATGGGTGATTCTGTGAATCAAACTGGACAAAATTTGTTCTGATTTTGAAATATTTAATGTGCTGCATCTGACACATAAACAGTTTATGGAATAATGCCGCATACTCAATTTCTCTTAATTCAAGTCTATGTAAGAGAGGCTTTCCTTAGCCAAGTGGTTAGAGTTCGCGGCTACAAAGCAAAGCCATGCTGAAGGTGTCTGGGCTCGATTCTCGGTCGGCCCAGGATCTTTTCGTAATGGAAATTTCCTTGACTTCCGTGGGAATAAAGTATCATCGTACTTGCCAAACGATATACGAATGTGAAAATGGCAACTTTGGCAAAGTAAGCTCTCAGTTAATAACTGTGGAAGTGCTCATTAGAACACTAAGCTGAGAAACACGCTTTGTCCCTGTGAGGACGTAATGCCGAGAAAAAGAGACGACGAGAAACTTAACGACAGAACACTAAGCGATTTAGGAAGTTAGGTCTATTAATATATATAATATGATATACCGATATTTTGAATCAAAATATCGGTTATATTGATACTTTGATTCGATGATTATATGGTCGCCGTTAAGTCAGAGGGGACCAAGTACAAAACATGAGAAAATTGGATTATTCTCTCATTAGATGCAAAATTATTTTACCTCCGTTACACTTTGATCAGATTTGATAAATGCTGTAAACTGCGAGAGATATGTAATAAATTTACTTTGGATGATCAACAAAAATCGATAAAAGTGTGCAGTCAGAATGGACCAAGTGCTTATTACCATAACAGCGAAAATGATCAGCGCGCTTAGGAATGCGAGGAAATGAAAGACATTTCAGGAGATTTTCAGATTTTTCGACATCGAATCATTCTTCTACTTATCCATCAATAGAAAATTTATAAATATTACATGATTCGATGCATTTGATTTTGATTTTTGACCATTTACCATATTCGGATGGGTGGTCAGAAATTGCAACAAATTCTGTGCAGACAGAGCGGACCAAGTGTTGAAAAGCAATAAAATGATTGATTATCGCATTTTTGAGTCAATTTAAGAGTCCGATAGAAGTTTACAGTAGTTCTATGGTGTATGTATGGCATGTCCTATGATCCGATTATTGGACCAGCATATTTTAGTCGGTACTCAAGATTTTCACTTGGTCCACTCTGACTGAACGCATATTTGAATATTTCTGGTCTTCAACGCCCTGACTCTGCGAAAACCTTACTTTTCAAGCTATCGTAATGCCACTGATTTTGGTATTTACTATATATGTTATTTAAGAATTTACGATACTGGTGTCGAAGGGTCTTGATAATCTGTTTATCTTAGAGATATGCACCCAATTTGACCATGCAAGCATTAAATGATTGTTATTTACAAGAAATTGTTCAGTCAGAGTGAACCAGCTCACTGAACGGTGGTTCTTTGGTTCAGTCAGAGTGGACAAGTACACATAGTCCATCAAAAAATCGTTCTATCAGAGGTTTGGATTATGATTTTTCATGATTATCACTTCACATTATATTGTTTGAAAGTAACATAAAGACGTGTTAAAATATTGAACCGAAATTGGCGAACGAGTTGGAGAAACGAGTTCAAAAATTACAGAGCGTTAGACTTTAAACCCATTTTTCTCGAAATATCAAAAATGTCACTTGGTCCACTCTGACTTAACGCCGACCATATCGAATCAAATTCCGATACTTTTCAATATCGGAACGTCCCTACTCGAAACAGCTTTGGCCAGCAAGACTATCCAAACACCCCTTAGTGCGTCGTCGGGGGAAAAATGCGAGTAATAATGGATATTTTGCTTTGGACTTTCTTGTCCGCTCCGTTCTTTCGGGAAAATAGACTCCCCCGAAGTTTGATGTCTGTCCAAGTGGTGTCTGTCTTCGACGAGTTTCCGGTTGGTGGATCGGGGTTCGGACGGTCCATGTATGCAAACAATTGAAATGCATTCTCATCAAAATCATCATCGCATCATTTGCCAGCGCTTTTCATTCGAGTTTCCAACCTGGCAGTCAGCTCAGCGTGGAAAAAATATGATGATGGCTAGAATTTGATAAGTTTTCAACAAATTCATTATTGCCGGCAACGCAAGGAGTTTGAAGCTTTATGATGATTGATGAAGCGTGAATTAGATGGCTCATCATTTGATGTCTGAAGATGAAAATGGGATTCGATTTATAAACCCGGCCATTAGTTTTCCTACGCCAAAGGCGACCACTACTACTAACGAATCAAGGCGGAAGGCATTCGGATAGACCACTCATTCGATTGAGATGAATTACGCTCTGCTGTCTAAGACTCTAAAAAGTGATGCACTGCACTTGCTGCAGGCAGAAAATTATGGCGAGTGAGATTGCTTAGGTGAACCCTAAGAAGCACTGATATCGACAGACACCTTGACCGGGTGATGATAAATAAGAAGGTTTTACAGCATGTAGATTTACTTACAAGGATTAAATTGGACCGAGCTCGAGTGTACCTGGAACGTACAATTCTACTGTCATGCGAGTATCAATGACTTGTACAAAACGGAAAAGGTTTTTTTTTTTTTTTTTTTTGGGTTTACACTCCCCTCCTGAAATATGGAAATCGATTCAGCCTCTTTTAAATTTTCGGGGAAAATCAAAAATCCAAACACTACCACTAAAGCAATCAATCTTAGTGGATATGCGTGGAACTAACGTTTACCCGGATATTTGTTGGATGAGCAAGGGTTACAACTAACGCATTTTCTTCCACAGACCAGTTCTATCGGTGTTGAAGTGTTACCGAACCAACCAACAAACAAACCAACGGCCCTTTTCAGGGCCACGAACCAATGAATAGAGTTATTTTTGAATTAGTTGCTCCAAATTAAATAAGCATGATGTATCACTGGGAATTTTTTCGGCTTCGCAAGTCCACCAAAGCAATCAAGTGATTATTATTTTTCTTGCTTCCAACTTTCCGGGTGTTTATTACACCTTCTTCAGGGAATTCTACAAAACGAGAACTATATGTGAATCTAATTAATTGAATACATTTGCTTCGAGTCTTAACAGAACTTAATAATCGTTTTCTCGTTCTGAAGGCCCTGATTTTAGCAAACATTCCGTCTGAATTTAAAAGTGTTGGCACAATACCCTACAAAAAAGCTTATATATAATAACTGATACTCGAATTTCTTAGATATATACTTTCTGAACGCAAAACTCGAAAAAACTGTATCTGAATTCGGATTGCACTTTTCCTACTCAATCAACGGTCAATTTAGTTGATTGCAATGGTGGATATTGTGAGGTAATAGTGGACATTGGGTAGGCATAACTTGTATGGATCTAGTCGATTGGTGCTATTGGATTGTTGTATGTGTTCTTGTGTTTGTTTGTACGACTGTTTGTTTTAAGTGTGTGTAGAATATCTATATACATTGAACTGAGGTTGTCAATGTCAATCTCTTGTTCACAGTGTGAGGAGTGTTTTAGATTTTACATATTTCGAGAATTGGTAGAGCTGTCTGTCTTCTATGGTGATCCAATATTGTTGTTTTTCCCAGGTTGAAGTTGTGGTTTTTCTTCGATGCTGGTGTGAAGCAGGGCTTCTTTTCCTTCAATCGTTGAAGATCGTACTCGTTGATGCATCGTTGATATTGCTGTTTCGAAGCTTTTCCAGTTCATTCATCGTTGAGCGGTGGCTGCTCAAACGTTGCTTCAGTAAGGTGTTGTCAACCGACAAGCTGGCATCACAATCATTGCACGGAATACGATATATAACGTTGTTCTTCATTTTCATAGGTATGGGTCCTTCATGTTGCTGAACAGTTTTCTCGTTGTATTTTCGTACGAGAGGCTAGTACAACATTGGAAGTACAGCTTCAAATGACTTCCTCAAACGTTGCGTGAGATCATTGACGAATAACATGGGCTTATAGTTGATTGGTGTTTTCATTCTCGTGGTGTTATTTGGTGGCCGATTCAGCTCTCTGTTCACCTCTTCGACATCGGTTACTGAACAGAGAGCTGAATCGGCCACCAAATAACACCACCCTGAATCTTGAACCTAGTCGATAGCATTCCGTGATAAGATGATGTATATACTCAAAAATCATTTCTTCGATACAATCGCCTAAGCTTCTGAATATATGTAAAGTTATTATTTTGTATTACACTAAATAATAACACACAATGTCATAAAGCCAGAATTGACATGCAATAAATGTGTGAAAATTGATTGGATTTTTAAGAGTAGAAATCTTCAATAAGTTTTGTAACGGTCTCAAGCTAGGAAATAGAAAAAAGCTAACGGCGACTGTTATTTCCTCCACATCTATCGATTACTGGTTAGGCAAGTCCA
>NW_018734758.1:0-17500 GCF_002204515.2 Aedes aegypti
ATGCACTACACGGAGACGGAATTCAACTCAATTTTGGATTGTTTCAACGCAATTCCGTAGTTGAGCCCAATAACTCAATTTTGGCTAAATTTCTAAGGTTCCCACTAGGTAGTTTGGCTTTAATTCCATTAGAAAAATATACTCAATTTTGTGTTGATTTAACGCAAAATTGAGTTCTTTCGACCCAAACATGAGAAAAGTTGCATTTACCCAAATTTGGCTTATTGGGCCAAAGTACCCCCATTGGGTAGATGCAGCTCTCTCTATTTTTGACAACATTCGTGTGGGAGAAAGAAAAAACCGAGAGATTTTGGGTTGAAACTATAATCGATATACTTAATTTTGGGTAAAGTAAACTCAAAAATTAGGTAAAAATATTTCTCCGTGTAGGGTGTAATTAAAGAGCACCGACGATTCTCTACGGTGAGCGTATTTTGTTCACCACAGTGAGCACCGAGGTGAGCACTGCAGAGCGAGCTCTACGTTTTGCACTGGAGTGTTCACTGATGTGATGGATTTAAAACGTCATTGGAATGATTAGATACCTATTATATTTATTAAATATTGAATGGATGTTATGATATAGATGCATGTACATGCGTACATTATCTAAAACACCCCCGAACGTGTTGTACATCGATAGAGTCTCTCTCTTTAGCGATGCAGTTTTTATGGCAGCGCGCGGCACCGGAAGTTAAGATATTTGCGGACACGCAGCCCTCTCCTAAGATATGGAACAACCGAAGTTTTGCTCACTTTTAAGTAAATCTTTATTGGAGATGTCTTATCATTCACCGCAAGGAATTTGGCGAAAATGCGGATAAGTCAATGTTATAACACGATGCTATTGTTGTTATCCTTCCGGTTGTCGCGCAGTAGGTTGAAGCTCCACCGCGTCTATGCTGTTTAAGCGAGCTTTACCACATGCATTGTACAAGAACCGCGGCCACGTTCGAAACCATGGGTAGGACAAATGTTAGAAAATATTTTGAGCACATGGAGCTAAGATAAAATTTAATCCCATGGAATCCTAGACTGGAAATTGAAAGTTACTTTGTTTGGCGCAAACGATATTTTCATGTGATTTTTCCGCTCAACAGAAAAATAATATAATTTAGAAGACAGGGCTAGTAGCAAGTGAGTACATGAAAAAAGACCCTTAAATGGACCAAAACCGAGACTGAAGTGATACCAAATAGGATCCAAGAAAATCAAATGAAACCTAATAGGAGTCAGGAGATAAAAGTTTAATTCTTCTTAGCATCAGAGCAGACATTTCTCTTAGATCTAAGATTTTTTTGAGAATTCCTTGTGACGAAAAGAATTACTGGATGTGTTTTTTTCCATAATTTTCTCTAAAAATTCATCACAAAATTTATTCAAGTATTCGTGTTAAGTTATTACTACGGAAATTTTTAAAGGCGTTCTTTAAGTAATTTTCTCCCGAGGAATTTCTCCGATAATTTTCCTAAGGAATTTCTCAAAGAATTTTGTTTAGGCTTCCAAAAGATTTATACTTGGATTTTCCCAAGGAGGGCCACAGAAATTAAATTTCTCCAAAAATATTTTCAGAAATTATCTGAATTTCTCAAAAAATTCTTTGAAATTTTTTTCAAGAGAGTGTGTTAGTGTAAGTGTCTAGTATTAACTGGTGTGAAAACTTAAATAAACTCTTGAAGATTGCATGGAATTTTTTTGAGAAACTTTTTGAAAATGTTTGGAGTAACTGCAGGAGTGATACTTGGGTGAAATGCTCGAAAAGTTCCTAGAAAAAATAGATTTGTTAGAAGAAATCTCAAGGAATTGTGGGTTTTCTGGGAGGAAACATAGATGAATTCTATGAATCCACATGAACAAGCGGAGGATTTCTTGCAGAGTTTCTAGAAAAAGCTAGTTTTTTTTAAACTCTGGAATAATTCTTTGTGCATTTCCTCGGAAGAAATTCTGTAAAAATCTTTGCAAGATTTCCTAGAGCAAGAACTGGGAGAATTAGTGAACAAATATCTAGAGGAAAAATACAGTAATACCAACTTTTAAACTTTTTAAGTCAATACCAACTTCATCCTTTTTAAACTTTTTAAATCAATTTTAGTAAACAAATTTGACAGAAATAAATTAAACTGCTTGCCTTTAAAACCCGTGAGGTTGTTTTTATTCGCTCAACTAATTCTTAATATCTATTAATCTCTAGAGAAACTTAAAAGTAGATGGAGTACCGTGTTCCTTTTAATTCCGCTCCTAAAAGTTTATCTTTGACAGATACGCGTATTTCGACTACCACTGGCAGTCTTCTTCAGTGTCAGTTACTCGTATCCACTGGATACGAATATTCATTAAAGAGTAATTCTTAATGACAAATGGATCAACAGCAAAATTTACGTGAATTTGTGAAGTTTATTTATCTTTGTACGGAAGTAACCGTATTATTTCTTCATTTTACACAAGATATGCGAGTGATGTTAAAATAACAGTTTTCAGTAAATTTGTGTTACCATCATTGAACACAGCACAGCAGATTCCCGTACAGGCAATGTTGTAGGAACAGAAAAGGACTACTTGGAACCAGTGTACAATATAATTCGATCAAATTTGTAGTTGAAAATTAACTACCTTTCCCTATTTCTTAGCCGTAAACGATACATGAACACCAAAATGATATTATCGAAAAAAGTTTTGTTTCATTAATTGTAAATATGTCCAAAGTGTACGTACTAGAGAAGCTGGTTCGATTCCAGTAGGTATGAAATTTAAACAAAAAATTATTAGAGACTCTCAGAGTCTGTTAAGTGTTATAAAAATTGTGAATTTATCAAAAACTAATGATTTTGCTTCGTGGCGTAACTTTTGCCAATGCGATACACCGGCGTAGCTACAATTTATCTCATTTTCCAGCATATTTTACGTGCACTTCATATGGCACCGGATACTCTAAGTTCGTGATAACATTTGTACAAATTTTCAGATAAATTCACTTTAAAACAAAAATTACGTCAATTTTTTGTTTGTTCAAAACTTCAATGTCTCGGTTTCTTCGAAACTGCAGTTACGCCCTTATGATACTGAACGCGAGAAATCAATGTTCTAATGTGAAATGTTTATTAGATATCTTTGCAAGTTTTTCGGCATTGTTACCACAAAAATAAATCTGAGATTATTGCTGAGAATTCTTCCGCTGTATTTTAGTATCAATATTACCAATGTTAAAAGGTATGCTCCAATACCAAACAACATAATGAAGCTTCTTGAAGTAAATGTTCCAAGATAATATGAATTTGTACCTCTTTGAATGTTTCCAGAAAAAAGAATTTTAAACATTTACAGTTGTGTTCAGAATAATAGTAGTGAAAGTCTATTTTCATACAAAATGCTCAACTTTGGCATGTTGTAACATTGTTTCCCTATGAGCAATCGGTATGAAATTTTGGCAAAGTACTACAAATATCATCAATTTCATTATCACAAAATATTTTTTTTACAGTATTGATTAAGAAGTTAAGCACAGTGAAATCGCTCAAAATACAAGTAGTTTTAACAATTATAATATTTGCAGTATTATGAGTTATTGAATTTTTCTTTACTCATCGTTTAAACAATTTTTGTATAGTTACACTTATAAACAAACCAATAAAAATGTTGCTGAACAGAAATTTACAAAAAGGAACTATTATTTTGAGTATTTCACCTGGTGCTTAACATTTTTATCACTACGATGATTTTTTTAAAATTTTGTGATAATGAAATTGAGAATGTTTGAAGTTCTCCGCCAAAAAATTATACCGATCACTCATAGGAAAACTTAGTTACAACATGCCAAAATAGAGCATTTTGTTTGAAAATTGGCTTTCACTACTATAATTCTGAACACAACTTTTAATAATCAAAACATCATTTTGATCTTACAAGCATAACAAAGGACAATCATAACTCAAATGTTGAATATTACCCATGTAATATTCAAACATTTGAATTACAATCATCCTTTGTTATGCTTCTAAGATCAAAAATACGATTAATAAAAGCTCCATGTCAGGGCTGCCGCAGTGTTGTTCAGACTCATTTCCCCGAAAATAACATTTTCCGAACTACGAAGCCACGAACTATTACAACCATGCTCTATCCTCCTAAGATAGAAAAGCAGATGGTTAAGCTTGAGTACTGCACACAAAATCGATCAATTTTGATCCCAGAGAGCCACAATTCAAGTTTCGGTGAAATGAAATGAGTGAGTGAGTGAGTGCGAATCATTTCACCGAAACTTGAATTGTGGCCCACCGAGATCGAAACTGTCGGATCCCATGTGCAACACTCAAGCCCAACCACCTCCCCCTCCATCTCAGGAACACAACTCACAGTTATAACAGTTCATGGCTTCACAATTCGAATTTCGGGGAAATGAGTCTGGTCAACACTGGGCTGCCGAACGTACGGCCCGCGACATCATTTTGTACGGCCCGTGAAGAGATTAAAGATTCTTCTCATAGCTGTCCCGTTGTTTGTTCTAATTATTTATTGTTAAAAAAACACTGTCTCAGAATGATGGAACATGAGGGGCCCAAACGCAAGTATAAAGGGTGTAAGTGGCATTTTGATCAATTTCGATTTAAGGTTACTGTTTTCAAGCTTTTTTTGCGGTATTTTAGATGATTTTTCCGTTAAACAGAAAAAAAACAACATAATTCGTAGATTTGATTTTTGGCTCTCATAAAATTTGTATGGAATGAGAAATTGCTGCAAACGCTTAAAACTCGTTGTTCTTAAAAACAAATTTTTATCACTTCCACCCCTTTGCTTATAAACCCCTCAAATGATAGAATTTCAAATTTTGAAAATACAGTGGGATTCCGTTTTTGGCATGCTCCGTTTTTTGGCATGCTCCATTTTTGGCACCCCCGATTTTGGCAACAAAATGGATCCGTTTTTGGCAACATTTTTGAATACCATAAAAATGTGTAATTTTTGTAAATATTTTTGTGTCTGTTGCTTTATTTATCTGAATGGCAGGTTAAATATGCACCGATTACATTCTAGCGCTCTATTTTCGTCGATATTCCTCCAAATATCATTAACTACTAAGAGCTCCTGTACGTGCTAATTTACTTCAGAATGGTCATTGGTCATGCATTCGCAGCGTTTCATAAGGCCATTAATCTCCACCAGCATCTCAACTAGAGATTAATATCTTAGGCATTCATACTGAGTGACCAGCCCACTTAAGTATGCCAGTTGGTGATACACTAAAAAACACTTTAAATTTTGTCTCACCTGTTAAAAAAACGGTTTCGCAGTTCGGTTTTTCCGCTAACTCGACTGGAAATAATAGTTTTATTAGGTGTTTTATTAATGCAATAAATTCATAATTCACTTACAAATTAGTTTCCTAACTGTCCGAGCAATCCAATTATTCTCCAGTTTGAGCTGTTTAGGTTAAGTTATCTGCTCACATAAAATTGCAATTATTGTTGGAATCCTTATCGATTAACAATCTTTACTTACATATCCGTACTATTTAGCTTATAATTAAGGATGTAAGATCGTTTTAGGCTAGATAATATGTATTGCACTCACTGTAATTTAAGGAATAATTCATGAGAGCACATGTTTACATTGCATGTTCAGAAATAGTTATCAAATGCACGATTCGTTGAAATAAATAACTAAGAAAAGTACAAACCTCAACTAGAAGATTTAGACTATTGAATTCAGTTTATAAATCGAATAGTTAATAAGAAATGCAACTAGAACTGTGTTTTTCATTAACTGTTAACTTTACAATAGCTTGCTTCAGTGCGTATTTTGCTGATGTCATTGCTATAGGTCTGTCACCGACAAGTCAAGTTTGACATTCAACAGCTTGACAGTATTACGCTGCGGCGCCTTAGTGTGGAGCAGATCTAAAGGGCCTATCACTCGTATTCCGCAACACCCCGACCCGTAATGCCTTACCCTAAAGCGGCCTTACTACTCTTCTGGATGTCCAGTAGGGCTACTTTGATCGCTGGTCTCTGGAACACGCCTGATACGGTTTGGACGTCAACCTTTCTTACCTGACCATCACTCGCCGTATAGACCTTCACAATACGACCTCGTAACCAACCATTACGAACCGACTCATCTACGATGATTACCGGATCGTCAACTTGCAGCGGACGGACATCGTTGAACCACTTGGTCCGGCGTGCTATAGTTGGGAGGTAGCCTTGAATCCACCGCTTCCAAAACTGGTTCAAAAGTTGTTGCATTAGTTTCCAATTTATTCTTAGGGAAACTTCCTCATTTACGGGTATTCTCGATGAAGTATTGGCACCACTTGAACTCATCAACCGAAAGTTATAAGGAGTAATAGCTTCGTCTGCTGAATGCTCCAACGGTACAAATGTCAGAGGATGCGAGTTGACGATTATTTCAGCTTCCGCTAAAAATGTCAGCAGTTCTTCATCGTTCAAGTTCTGTTTGTGGTGCAATGCCTTGAACGCTTCTTTTATGGATCGCACCTTGCGCTCCCACACGCCACCCATGTGGGGAGCGGAGGGGGGATTGAATACCCATTCAATTTCTGTATTGGCGAACATCCTGGCTAACTCCCGATTGATAGCTTTCATCTCTTCGGCAATCTCGCGAGCTGCTCCCCGGAAATTGGTACCGTTGTCGCTGAATATTTGTTGTGGTGCACCTCTACGGGATATGAAACGCCGTATTGCCATTTTACAAGATTCGGCAGACAACGTGTGCACAACTTCAACATGTACAGCTCGTACGGTCAAACATGTAAATAGCGCCACCCATCGTTTTTCGTTGCTGCGACGTCGCTTCACGATCAATGGTCCGAAGTAATCTAGGCCCGTGAATGTAAATGGGCGAACGTAAGGTGTCACCCTTGGATGCGGTAGAATACCCATCTTTGGCGCAACTGGTTTCGCCCGATAAACTTTGCACCACATACATTGTTTCACAACCTTCTTTACCTCAAAACGAATCTTGGGTATGTAATACCGCTGGCGTAACTCGTTGACGACGGTATCGACATTAGCGTGCGCATATCGTTGATGGTATTTGTGGATCAACAGATTGGTGACGTGGTTTCCTCTGGGAACTATCACCGGATTTTGGAATTCGCTCGAGTAGTACACCGAATCTTCGTTAATCCGACTACGCATTCGCAGTACACCTTTTTCATCTAGAAATGGTGACAACTTTCCGATGGAACTGCTCTTTTTAAGGGACTTGCGTTCATCACCAGTAAGCTCAGTGTTCTTACAAAGAATTGAGATTTCGTCGGAATATTCCGCCTTTTGTACCACTCGCCAAACACTTGCCTCTGCTGCTACGTAATCCTTCTGTTCCAATACTGCGATCCTGGTTCCAGTCGCTTTTCGGTTTGAAGTTCGGCAACGATGAACAAAGTGGTGAATGTAGCTAAGGTTCTTCACTAAATCTTCCCAGCTAGAGAACTTCGCAAAGTCGATGGTCGGATCGCGAACTATCGTGTGATGTTGGACAGCCTTGATTTCTTCTTGAGGCTCCGAAAACTTGGTCGACTGACGCGGCCAATCGCTTTCCAATTGGTGTAGAAATTCTGGTCCTGAAAACCATGGGCTTTCTGGGTCGAAACATGGGCCATTTCCCCATTTGGTGCCCTTATCAGCAACGTTCAGATTTGTTGGGACGTAGTGCCATTCATCAACGCTAGTTTCCGATTGAATTTCCGCAATTCGAAAAGCTACAAACTGCCGAAACTTTCGAGGATCTGCTCTCAACCATGCAAGAACGGTTGTTGAGTCAGTCCACAAGTAGCGTTTTTGAACTGGTATTGAGTGGTTCTCCTGAATGTTCCTAAGAAGTCTCACTCCGATTACTCCGGCACACAATTCGCTGCGTGGAATCGACTGAGGTTTTAGAGGTGTAACTTTAGTCTTTGCTGCTACCAAGGCACAGCGCGGTGATCCATTGTCCATGATCCTGAAGTACGCTGTAGCGCAGTATGCCATTAAGCTGGCATCAACGAAGACATGGAGCTCAAGAGTGTCGTAACTGCCTAGACTGTAATTCGGGAAATAACATCTCGGAATTTGAACCTGTCGCAGGTTCGGAATTAATCTCACCCATCGCTGCCACTTCTCAAAATCCTCCGTTGTTATAGGTTCATCCCATTTAACGCCAGACCTCCACACGTCCTGAATCAGAATTTTTCCGTGTACTGTATAAGTAGCTACGAGTCCGAGCGGGTCAAAATGACTCATAACTACCCGGAGAACTTGTCTTTTAGTCGGAACGATACAGCCAGATAGCAACGGGTAAAGATCTTCTCGGAATTGGGTCTCAAACACAAACATATCGCTCTTGGGATCCCATGTTATCCCCAAGACACGCTCGGTAATTGTGGATTTTTCCACAGAAAAGCACTTTGCAGTATCATCGACGTCAACCCCGACCCGTCGAAGAACTTCCTCGGAGTTGGACTGCCAGTTCCTAATCTCGAAGCCGGCCTTATCGAAGATCCAGCGTACTTCTTCCACTATGCGCACAGTTTCATCTACGGTATCTCGGCTATCCAGAAAATCATCTACGTAGGTGCAGTTGATGATCGCCGACGCTGCTTCTGGAAAGGCCTCCGCATACTCCTTAGCATTGGTATTTTTAACGTGTTGCGCTAAACACGGGGAACATGACGCTCCAAAGATAACAACGTCCATGATGTACACTGTGGGCTGTTCCTCGGGATCGTGTCGAAAAAGGAATCTTTGAGCCTGTCGATCAGTTTGCTTGACCAGCAACTGATGAAACATTTGCCGAACATCGCCTACTGCAACAAACTGCCGTTGTCGGAATCCGCAAATGACCTTCAACAACGGAGTCAAGAGATCTGGCCCGACTAGCAACATCGAGTTGAGCGATACGTCTCCAACACGTGCCGCTGCATCCCACACGATGCGAACTTTCCCAGGTTTGCGAGGGTTTTGGACGATTCCCAAAGGAAGGTACCACACACGACGTTGATCAGAATGTTGTAGCTCGTCTCCAGTTGCAATATGTGCATAGCCTCGCTCTAGGTACTCTTTTATCTGGTCTACAACCTTCATTTTTAATGCTGGATCCTTAGCAAACTTCTTTTCCAAGCAGACCAAACGACGTTCAGCCATTTTGTAGCTACAAGGAAACTCAAAGTTGTCACTTTTCCATAAAAGTCCGCATTCGAACCTTCCTGAATCAGTTCGCTTGGTAGTCTGCTCCATAATCCGCCTAGCTCGTTGATCTTCGGCTGACTCTAAAGGTAGATACGGATTCACCCCAATCGTTTCTACAGCGAAGTAATTGTTGACCAGCTGGTGAAGTGTCTCGTCTGCTGTACAGTTACACATGTGGAACATCACGTGATCATTACCTTGTGGTTCTCTACGTCCACCTCCAAAAATTGTCCACCCAAGTCGCGTTTTGGCGGCTATGGGTTCTTTGTTGCGCCGCTCGCGTTTGTCTAGCGTCAACTTGAGTGTGGCATTATCTAGTCCTATAAGGATTCGAGGAACTGCATTCGAGAAGCTTTGAACAGGAAGCCCTTTTAAGTGCGGAAACTGCTTGGAGAGTTGTTCGTAATCCAGACTTTGTTGCGGTAAATCAAGGCGAGGTACTGTTTGCACTTCGGAGAGGGCATAATCTGGGCCACCGTGGACGCCGGAAATTCGTAACTCCACTTGTCTCGACGTTGGTTCCCTCCTGGTAACACTGCCAGTCCACTGAATACACAGCGAACTGATATTTCCGCTCAAACCTAATTCCTCAGCGACTTCCTCTTCCATCAATGTGACATTCGATCCGTCGTCCAAGAATGCAAAGGTAGAAATAGATTTGCCATTGCTGGAAAGAATCACGGGGACTACCTTGAATAGAACGCCGGATTGGCGAGAACAATGGGCTGATATAATTCCCGATGGACCTGCTTGAACAGTGCTTATGGGCTTGACCGATGTATGAAGCAGTCTATGATGGGGTTCCTTACAACCGTCGAAATCGCAGGACTGTTTCGATCTGCAAGGCCACTTTCCGTGGCTTCCCAGGCAACGTTGACATAGTTTCATTTGATCCACGAGACGCTTTTTTTGGTCCATACTGAAACCAGCAAATTTATCGCAGCTACGTAGCTTGTGGTCGCTTCTATTGCACGCTGGGCACGGCTTGGCGACGTACGGTTCGGATTTAGCTTGATACTCCTTTTTTGGACTCGATGTCTGGACGCTTTTCTTCTCCTCGACGTTATGTGCATTGATGAAGCCACCCTTCTCTTTCTTGCTTCGTCGACTTTCATCGTGATTGTAATCAGTGGGCAACGAGACTTTACAAGCGGCAGCTTTAATAGAGGTGACGTAATCACTAAATGCCTTGAGCGTAACCAGGGGAGTTCTTTGCATATGAAGACCCCAATCCAACCGAAGACTTGGGGGTAATTTCCCTACCAGCTCTGTTAACAACATTGGATTCGACAGGTGGTCTTGCAGATTAGCAGCTTCGATGAATGTCACCAGGTTTCTGACTTCTCTGCCAAAATTTATCAGCGTGTCGAGCTTGTTGACGTTGGGAGGAGGCGCGTGTCGAATTTTCACCAGCAGGCAATGAACTAACTGATCCGGTCGACCACATTCGTCGCGAAGTGTTTCAATTATCTCTGGGATCGCCGCCGGCAAAGTCAATATACTTTGAACTTTCTCCCTGGCAGCACCTATCAAACTCTTTTGCAGCCTAGAGAGATTCTCGTCTGGCTGAATTCCACACATAGTAGTAGTGGACTCAAATGCGTTAATAAACATTGGCCACTCTAGGGGATCACCTGAGAATTTAGGCAGCTCCCGTGATACCACTTGCCGTGCTGCCAATTGCTGTGCACTCAATATTCCTTCACCTGCACGGTAGAAGCTCGAAGCTTGACCCGTGGAATACCCAGGATCAGGTTGAATTTTCGATGTGCTGTTTCTAGGTGCACCGGAGCTCGACTGCTGGAATGGTGTAGCTTGCGGCACGTGACCTGTCGACCATTGATCATAGTACGACGGTTGATAAAAACGCATCGGCTGAGAAGTCCTGATCGGTTGCGTGACGGGAATGCGATTAGTAGTAGGAAATTGCTGCTGACTGTCCACGAAGGTCACGTTTGCGTTTCGCGACCACTGTGCGTGGCACGTAGGAACTGGATCTGCCGAAGGGTTTTGGTTCATCGTTGATGTTAAATAGTAGCCAGTTTGTTGGCCACACGGCTGGAAATGTTGATAGTTTTGCTGCTCCATCCTAGGTTGCTGTGCATCTATCTCCTCCGCTTGGATATGAGTTCCACTATGAACATGGGCAGAAACGTGACTTTCCAATGGATTCGCACCTGGCAACGTGTACTCCTTTGGACCTGACTGTATTGTCGGTGGAAGTTGACGTTTATTGTGACACGATGGATGTTGTTTCTGCTGTTCTTGATGAGGAACGTTACGAAGCTGCATCGAGGAAGATTGCGCAGATGGATGGCTTGTAGTAGCAATTGTTACCGGCATCGGTGGACCGCTGGTGGCTACTGACACGATGGGCGCAACTAATGATTGCAAATTACTTTTTGGTGGCAGTATAGAGGTGGTTTGAACGACGGTGTGGTGCATGAGAGGCGATTGAATGACGACTTCCTGATCGTAAGACGGTGTTGGTAAGACCTTTCGCTTGTCTGGTACCGCCAGAACTACGTTCTCGCTTGAGGCAATGGGAGTCGATGTCGACGCGCCTAATTGCTGATCTACCACTTTCGCTGGAGTATCTGTCGACTGATTGATCCAGGTTCGTACTTCACTTCTGTAGCTGACCCGGCTTTTGCCACTGTTCCGGCTTCTGAAGCTCGACGTACTGCCTCTGAGATGCTTTTCAGCTTGGATTTCAGCTTCCAACTGGTGCTTCTCGGCGAGAAAGGCTCGTTCCCGTTCAGCTTGCTGTAGTAGAAGACGATCATCAAGCGCTTTCGATTCCTCTAATTGTCTCAACCGCAAACGGGCGCTGGAGCTTCCTGAACTGACCGATATTGCTGAGCTGCTGGTACCATCGCCTCGGCTAGAACAGTAGCCGCATTGCCATGGCCTATTGCAAATAGAGGCTTGCACTCCCGCACAGGTGTAGTGGAACCAAGTTCCACAAGTATCGCATGCAACCATGTCTTCGGCATGGTCCGGCCGATTGCATGCCTTGCAGTGGTTGTGAGTCGGCATTTCTAAACTGCTCATGTCCTACTGGAATCGTATTGGATGCAATAATTTTCGAGGATGTTAAAAAACGGTTTCGCAGTTCGGTTTTTCCGCTAACTCGACTGGAAATAATAGTTTTATTAGGTGTTTTATTAATGCAATAAATTCATAATTCACTTACAAATTAGTTTCCTAACTGTCCGAGCAATCCAATTATTCTCCAGTTTGAGCTGTTTAGGTTAAGTTATCTGCTCACATAAAATTGCAATTATTGTTGGAATCCTTATCGATTAACAATCTTTACTTACATATCCGTACTATTTAGCTTATAATTAAGGATGTAAGATCGTTTTAGGCTAGATAATATGTATTGCACTCACTGTAATTTAAGGAATAATTCATGAGAGCACATGTTTACATTGCATGTTCAGAAATAGTTATCAAATGCACGATTCGTTGAAATAAATAACTAAGAAAAGTACAAACCTCAACTAGAAGATTTAGACTATTGAATTCAGTTTATAAATCGAATAGTTAATAAGAAATGCAACTAGAACTGTGTTTTTCATTAACTGTTAACTTTACAATAGCTTGCTTCAGTGCGTATTTTGCTGATGTCATTGCTATAGGTCTGTCACCGACAAGTCAAGTTTGACATTCAACAGCTTGACAGTATTACGCTGCGGCGCCTTAGTGTGGAGCAGATCTAAAGGGCCTATCACTCGTATTCCGCAACACACCTTTTTAGCTCACTGTTCTTATTATTATGGAGTTGCAAACATTGCGTATGAAGAACAAACCGCAGTAATAGATGCAAATACAGCAAAATGTCGTGCTCATAATTTTTGAGGAATTTCATTAAATAAATTGCGTTATTCTAGTGAATTGCAGAAGTGTCAACATATAATCCATAAAAAAGTATGTATTTTACTATATTGTATATTATTTTTTAAGAATTCCCATGTTCCATTCAACACCGACACCAATACGAATGCAAACACAGTCCAAACTAAACTTTATTCTCAAAAATATCATTGAAGCGTGCGGTGAAGACAATTTAATCTTTCTGCGAGCTTCTTTCCCTATTTGTTGGAGATTCTTTAAGACGTTAGATTTGTTGAGAGATGTGTTTTATACAAGATTTTTAATCAAGGATACGGGTCTAAATATACTTAAAATGTTCCTTGCAAGCTGGGACTATGAATTTCCTAACTGAACCCTGGAGAATCCTTAGGGAGTTCTTAGTTCATAAGGGACTTCTCAGAAATTTTAACGGATTCTTGAGAATGTCTGCAGATTCCTAGCGAGGATTAAGTCCGAAATTTTGTGATTCCTAATAAGCTTTTAAGTTTTCTAGAGCATCCTGGTAATTCCTAGCTGGATAATGTGGATTTGTAGTGGTATTTTGAATATTTCTGGCAAAATCTTGTAGATTTTGGAAAGGTTTCCAGAGGTAGTGAGGAGTGCTAGTGGTAGCCTAAGAATAATGAATTTTTGAAAATTTTTATTGAAGACTTAAGAATTTTCGGAAATATCGCAGCAATATTCCTAACAAAATGCTTCAGAGCCGTAGCGGTTTCTTGTAGATTACTTTTTTTGATTAGTTGTTTATGTTTGGAGGGTATTCTAAACTTACCGAATATTGTAAAATTTTACGCTAAAGCCTTAAAGTTAAACTAATTTTCAATATTCATTAAATAAAAAAAAACTCATGCCGTTTTGCAATACTCAGCGCATTTGTTTTGTAAATACGTCTTTGTATGAAAACAGTATTATTTTTTTTTTCGCATTCTTACACAGTTTTAGGAAAATGCTCAGTTCTTAAATAAAGATCACTTTTGCGATTATTGATTTTACATGGTCCACTCATACAAATAGTGTACATAAAGCTTCTGAAAATCCTTAAAGACATTGAGGCGGAAAAAGTAAGTATGTAGAACGTTTGTCACAATTAACATCACGGCGCTATAGATTCATAGCATAGTACAATATTACGGAAAACTGCTTCGAAGTGAACCGTTCTGAAGTCTTGATGCCATATGGTTCCACAAGGATGATGTGATAACATTCTAATGATGTTTTCAAAACGAATAGTTGAAAAATAAAATTTAAAATAAGCGTTCCGGTTTTGGCAACTGAAAATTTCGACTTTGTTGCCAAAAATGGAATCCCACTACACTGAAAAATTTGTCAGTACCCTTCATTGAGGTTAATAAGCAATCAAAGTAATCAATTTGAAGTTCATAATGAGAAACCATACTTTTCAAATAATTTTATGAAGATTGCAAGAACACTCATGTCATGTTTTTTTCTTCGATATTTGATGAGAAAAAGTGATTTGTAGTCAAACTTAATTATCTCGCGTATCCTACAATTCTTACAGAATCCTGGATTATTCCTAAATGTCTCTTAGGATTCTCACATATCTCTCTGGAGAATCATCTAATAATATTGGGTTGAATTGTGACATTTTTTTTAGTAAGTATCTTATATCATTGCCTTAAATTTTATATTGGAATCATGTCCAAGATTGCAATATAAAATTTAAGGTAATTTTTTAACGATTCCTGGACGAAATTCTGACGCAGTCTGGAATACAACTGCTTTGTAAAATCTTTATAGAAAATGAGACGGATTCTCACTGAATCCTTGTAGGATTCTCAAAAACGATTGATCTTATCATTTTTTTTCCAACAGAAATTTTATTTTTCTTAATCGTTTAACAAATATGTTGGAAATGCTTTGATCCACCGCGAAAAATTATTTCTGAAATCTTGCAAACGGTTCAAACATTATTAGGCAGAACTGCTCTATGTATACAAAACTGGAGGCCATATTCGTATATTCCAGTTCAGACGAGTTCGTTTGGTGCTTTCTATAATTTCGATAATTTAGATAAAACAAGTAGATATATATTTCCACGCAATGATCATCAGATAGCTAATCATATAGGCTACCACTCTGCCATTTAGTCACTCTTGAATGACACGGAAATTTGTCATATAAATCCAACAATATCTGCACGTACTTTTACCCGAGCAGAAGAGGAAATTGCTACTGAACACCAAACTAAGGTATTCCATATCAGATAATTTCCAAAATTCACAAACTGAATAAGGTATGAAACTGATAATTAAATCATAATACATAAAGGTTTTTTAGATAGGAATATTTTATATAGAAAATTTTCAATAGTAGTTCAATACCTCAAACCGCCCTTAATAGCTGTCGAAAACCGCAATGAGATATTTTTAATCGATTTCAACATTTTTTCAATATCATAATTATACCAAGTTGCATTGACTACTGAAAAATACCTGATTATGGTATATATGGTATGCATCGTTACGTGAGAGTTATTCGTTCCTCCTCGGGTACCTATCCATACTGCCACGGTGGCAGTGTCACCCATGTTCATCAGAATTTGCCGTAGGCACATTTCGGAAACACATCAGTTAGCTCCAATTATTGATGCAGTTTTGATATGTTTTTAAGTAATCTATTTGTTCCTCATTTGATAATGATACATTAGCAATTATAATTATTACCCAGCAAAATTATGTTTACATAACTTAGATTTCAATAGAGTGATCGCTTACTCGATAAAAACAAATGGTTTATAATGCATGAGTTCCCGCTTTTTGTATAGCTATGAAGGCTATATACATTATAGACATTTCATCATACAATTTTAAAATAGTTATAACACTTCAAAAAGTTTGCTTTTCTATGAACAATGTTAAATGCCGTTATGTTAAAGTTTTTTTTTTTTGAAGATTTGTATAAAATTAACTGCTTGTCCAAGAGATCTCAAAACCCGGGTTGTGGTATTCCATACCAGATAATTTCCAATACTTACAACCTGAATGAGGTATGAATGAGCCCTGCAAAAGAGGTAAAATACCTCAAATAATACTTTCTGCATATTCTACAAATACCAAACTGATAATTAGATCAGGTATTGTAATACCTAAATAATACTTGATGGATTTTCATATAAAAGTGAAATTATTCAATAATAGTTCAATACCTCCAGCAGTCCTCAATAGCTATCGAATACCAAAATGAAGTATTTTTAAGTGCTTTAAACATTTCATTCAAATGCCATTATAATACCAAAATGAAGTATTGATAACTGAACAATACCTGATTGTGATATGATACCAAAATATGGTATGCATACGTTATTGCGAGTTATTCTTTCCTCCTCGGGTAACTTTTGGCATCTGTATAGAATACACCATTAAAATTGTACATCGGTTTTTCAAATATATGCTGAGATATATTGAATTATGCTTTGAGCCATTCTCGCCCCTCAGATCATTGTCACCCCGTTCGACGGTATAAGTTCCCAAAATCGCACAATCGCCCTAATTTTCAATCTGCAAATGCTCCAGAAAGGACAATTTGAGTTTGATTAAGCACCTCAATATTAACTCATATAAGAATGAAGGGGAATGCCGCGGTGCTTACTAGTAAGCGCATTTTATGGACAACCCCTCAAATGCGCCGACATCTCTATTATTTCTATGCCTTCATGCATCTTATGGAGCATAATTTGTTCCTTCATGTTTGTTATCTTTCAAACCGAATTTTAAAACCAGAGCTCAACATGTCGTTTTGTCGTATGAAACCCTATGCTGAGGATGCGTTCAAAGAGATATTTAATGTAATAATAATAAACCATTGTAAGCCAACATTCAGCGAAGAAACTCCCCTTTTTGGTTTTTAAATGCGACGCCGCTTGCGTGTGGGAACAAAACAGGTTACACGTTGCAGTTTCCGTACTTCACATTAACGCGAAATATTGTTCGCGCCCAGCAGGGAATTTACATATCACCGAGCATAGAATAGTGCGCTCACCAGCCATGCCATGCACTGCAGTGCCGCACTGGCGTGGATAACACTGGTGAGTTCGCCGGAGTGAGAGATCTAGAGCCCGCGCAAAATTCATTTCACCAGTGTGGTGAGTTTCTGATTTCTCTTTGCTCTCACCACACTCGAACTCGCGCGCTCTTGAATGCGTGGTTCACCACAGTGAGTGTATGTATTTTCTCGCATGTGGAGCGACTGAATGCTCCTCAGTGAGACAGATTCACTTACACACTAGTGCTACACACTGGTGGAATGCCATCACTGCCTGTGGCTAAACGGTGTATTGTATGAATTTGTGCGGATGTCCTTGGTCCTCTAAGTTCTTTATCGAATATGGGCATTAGGATATACAAGCGTAACCAATCATAGATAGATAGTTCTTCAATATTGCAAAGGCCTCTTTACTGTCTATATTTGCAAACAAAGTG
>NW_018734759.1:0-62695 GCF_002204515.2 Aedes aegypti
AGCATACCGTGTCTACTTCGCGTAAATTCCATATGCTACTGTACTCAATCTACGCGGTTCCATTTACGCGGAACCAAAGTTCCACATCCCACATTATAGGAGAACAGCTGTACTCCCTTCTCATATTAACAAAACTTTCCACTCTTACCGTATTTTAGACTATAGAGAATCCAGTAAGCTCGATAAATGGTATCAACAGTGAAATACTTTAGAAACCACAAGAATAGCATCAGACAAATCGCAAAGATCAGTCACTATTCAAACTACCAGAGATGGCTTTCGCCCTGTCACCGCACAAGTACCATCACAATTTCCGCTTGTTTATACAATCGTCGAAACTTTCGGGTAATTCCTATTTTTCTCACCACAGTAGATTGATACTCATTGGATCGTTCCTATAGGAGTTATTTTACCTGCGTAAGTAGGTTTACACGCCTAATTGGGCAAAGCAGCTCAACGACAACACCATACTTATTCCGTGTCATTTTTCCGTCGCGTGGTCGTACTTCAGTAAAGTAGTACGGGAATAACGTTTCTTTCTCGGCTCTTTAACTTTGTGGCGCCCAATTTGGCGTGGAGGGAGGTTCAGTTTTATCAAACTTCGTGGCCAATCCAATCCCTTGCCACGTCCCCGCCCATTCCTGTAAGGTTCTTGTCGCCGGAAAAGTGGCACACACACACAACCCCACAGCAGCCCTCTTAATTTCCGGGGGGTCGGATAAAGAACATGACGTAATTCTCGAGTTGTTAACGCGATTTCTACCGCGGTTGTTCTCTCTCCAATTATTGGGTTACAAGCTGCACAGGGGAGCACCGGTTGTTAAATAGTCACTCATTGTTAATTCCACATATATGATAGAGTATACAGAATTTTCTGCACCAGTTTCACTATTAACTTCTACTAAAATTATTCCTATTCTATAATGTATTCACATGATAATATGCGTGACAAGAGACCTAAAAGCTTTCCATTATGTATTGTAAGGAACTTTTATTTGAGGAATAAGGAACTTGTTAAAATCAACAGAAAGACATTATTATTAAAATCCGTGTACTGAGATATTGAGATCATCAATGAGTATATCTCGCAGGTATGCAAAAAGATAATATTCTTTTAAGCTAGCATACAAAAGTATTAAAATTAGCAGGAGATCATTCAGGAGTCTCATTCCAAGTTCTTTTTTTGTGTGAATATTCCGATCTGTCAAGTCAATGGTCTTAAAGATCGTTACTCATGCTAGATGAACGTGCCTATCCATTGTAGCTTGTTGAGGATAATTATTAAGAAATCTTTCCGATGGCAGATTCTATGTGATACAGCGCAGGTCAAGGTGTCCAACTAATGACTTAGGGTAATATTCTGTTTCGATTAAGATTTCGTCAATTACTCAAAGTACTAGTTATATTTATCGCTCAATGATCTGTGATATGATAGATTTGAGATTTATTTCCGTCAGTACGAATAACATCTTTGTTCAATAATAATACTTATGTTATCTTTGCAGATAATTTGCTAATAACTTTATCACATTAATCCTAATTTGCCCTGGCCCCTGCATTGATAAGTTATACTCATCGCCCAGTTAGTTAGGTACCAACGAGACAACTTGTGCTGTGAAGTATTCCTGTCTCTTGAAAGTATGGCATTCATCATGCAAGTGGCACATTACGACCGACCATTCGCAAAATTATTCCCACAATTATTGATCGAAGCCGGACCTGCGAACTTTCGATCTGTTTACTGATTATCGATTTTACAGTTTGTGATAATTTGACTCGTCTGATTGGGTATAATATCTCTCAATGGATGTCGCTTCTAACCGAAATACGTACAGTTCGTAAATTTATCTCAATTTACTGCTGTTTTAACTTTTATTCCTATTTTATAGAATCACACTATACATTCGGTACGTAGAGGTACGTTTTCATCCACGCACTTGACTAGTCGTGTTTTTGAGTTTCTTTACGAGACTCATGAGGATAGCAATAATGGAAAGTTCGTTCATACACTTTTTGAGACTCATAGAAATGGTTATTGCACACATTGTATCTATATATTTCTCCCTCTTTCCAAGATAGTACGTAGAGAATCCACCGAGACTGCTGCGATCGCCGTGACTATGTGTGACAGACACGATTACGTATTTGTATACGGTAGATATTTGTGTGTCTCATCAACAAACTATTTATGACAGATCATTAGATACAATTGTATGTGGTGATCCCTGAATCTTGTTATTCACTGTAAGTACTAATGTATAAGAATCGCAGTTGTCGTTGATTCAATTAAGAGGTCCTCTTTTTCTCTTCGGACGAAACTGGTCTTGTGCTTGTTTGAAGAACACGGTTAGCTTCGAAGTTCTGACTATGTAGCAGATTTTACCGGTGAAGCGTTATTACGGTTGAGTTTTTCGTGCTTTTTCTGGGAACATTGAGGCGACCTCTACTTGTTCTTTTCGGTGATATGACTATACTGAAATGAATCTGCTTCTCAGCTTGGCTTTTTAGTTGAAACTCCACAGATTGACTTAGAGATTTCATTACGTGTTACGTAGCATGTTAAAACCGATAAGCTCAGCAATACTTCATTGTTATTTTGGATAACAGTGCTTTCCCGAAACTTCTGCGGACTCACGATTTCAAGACATAGATGTCTTATTGAAGTCCAAGCTCTATCAAACATTTGAAAACGCGACATACTTCAACGAATCTTCAATGCCATCAATCGACCGAGATAAACCCAATGCAAACCTCAGATGTTTGTTTAAATTATAAAAAACCGGTTTAAACTATTGAGTTGAGAGTTAGCTGCGAAATTTAGTCGATTTTTCTTTAATCTCTGAAAATTAACAGTTCTACATGTAGAAACCCAGAGCATCTGTCGATTTACGAACTCCGAAAACTTTGGTAATACCCGAGCAGACGAAAAAGCTTAGTAATAAGGACTGTTCATTTTATAAAGTGGACACTTTGTTTATGCTATATCTTTTTTATTTATTGATAAAATCGTAATCGGTTTTCTGTGTATCGTTGACCTATTATTCTAAAATGCTATGAAAATATAGAATCTTTTGAAAATGCTTTTGGTTGAAGAGCTAAATAGTTTTTCCAAAAACTCTTAAAAAAAGCTGTCCGTCAAAGTTTAACATTATTTTTCGCAAAACAAAAATCCTTATTTTTATGAACAAATTGTATGTTTGTATCCTTTACTATTCTATTAAAGGTAAAGCTTTAAAAATATCAATTATATTCCACCATTCTATGACATTAGGTAACTTTAGTGATTTACCCATTTATGGCCAAATTTGCTGATACACCATCCACCTAAGTATAAATTTTACTGTTTATGGTAGTTTTACTAAAAAGTCTCATACTTTTAAAATCATGTACCCATATTTATCGATCTACAGCAAATTGTAAACAGTTTTCTCCGAATTTTTCAATTGGTAATCTCAGAATAACATATTATGAAAATAATAGTGGAAAATAAAATCGATTTTATTACAGCAGTGTTGCTAATTTCGATGATTGTCAATGTACTTTGATAGGTCTTCTAAGAATAAATCAATTGGTTTCTGTTGTGCTTTGAATGTGACGTGGGGACTTACTAAGTAACTCTATGAAGGCGTAAGTTATTTTTCATATTAATTACTACATTAGGACTTCCGTCAGGACGTACTTTTACACAAAAAATTTACTCATATCAATTCCCATCAAATTTAAAAAAAATTCTTAAAAAATATACGGGAAAATTGATTTTATTATATCTGTAAAATTGTTGCTCCAAAAATAACTTGATTTTTTCATCAGGCTTCTGATTGATGATGCTTTCGAAGAACAAGCCTTTTTTGAAAATAGAAAATATAAATTATCGAATTTTCCAGCCAATTTCTTACAATCATTGATTTGATAACCTCAAAAAATCGACCGATCTAATCGTTGTTCCATATTCGTGTGATATTTAATTATTTTGGAGAATTTTTATTATCACAACATTGTACAATACTAGTCGAACGATGTGCAAAAAACCGATTGAAATTTCATTGATTAATAATAAGATACAGCATGCACAAGGTGTCCACTTTTTAAAAAAGAACAGTCCTTAGGAAGTTTTGGTATGCATAGCTAAAAATGATATCAACTTGATAAATATAAGAATAATAAAAGATCTGGAAATGAAATCTAAAATTAACTCCTGGAATAACGATGGCATATCATATTTAGAATTTGTAAGATTTGATGAATAGCTGCGAGCTAGGCTCGGTGTTCTCTTAGTGGACAGTCTCCTATAGTCGCACTAGTGGCTTTTTACGGCCGTTTTGCAATAAATCTTTTCAAAACATTTTTTGACATGAAGGTCAGTAGCTATTTATCTAAGTACCATTGATACACAGCTTGATTTTGTTTAATAAATGATCGAAATAATTAGCTTTGCTTAAAATTTGAGTTCCCTTGCGCCTATAGTAAACCTATTGTTCCTATAGTAGCACTACTGAGAGAAACTATTTTTTTATTATACGAAATAATTAATGGATTAAGAACTTTTTACATCAAGCGAAAGCTTTTGATCCACACTTTGTAGGAAAAATATAAAAGTTTTGTAAAAATACGGTTTTGATGAGTATTTCGTCAACGCCGTGATGCTAGTGCTACTATAGGAACAGAAATTAGAAATAGTGCTACTATAGGCACATGTATTACTATAGTGGCACAAGCGATAATAATACAAACATTTGAGTTTTCGTAGTTTTCAATATTTTTCCCACAAAACCAAGATAAAAAGCTTTCAGATGATGTAAAAATCATGACGCTAGCGTTATTTTTTCGATTTTATACGAATTTTTGTTCTTAGCTATGCGGCTATTGGTACATCGACCCTATTAGATATGCAAACATTTATTTTATCAGAACGTCTACTCAGGAAAAACATGAGCAATAATACTCAAAAGGCGACATTTTTTTTTGACCACTTTCTTGGACGTCGAAGTCATGTTTTGGACCCGAAAAAACACTCGACCAGACACAAATTAGAGACCTTAGCTATTTGTTAATTCATCATGCTTTGAGTTTTAGTAGTTACAACTGACTCCAGGATGGGGGGTCCTTTAGATCTACATGTGTAACCGGCGATCACTTGTAATTTTCGAATGCGATAATAACGTATATATGCTGCAAAAGAATCAATGAACGCTAATTGATGTATTGAGTTCTGCAAATTTTATTTGTACAATATGAGACATAAAAATGTACTAAATCAAACATTCCTATACAAAATTGTCAAATTCAGATGATTTACCTTTACGTACCCGACCTTCATTTCGAATAGATGGCAGCTATTCGTCAATTTCCATTCGATTTTATTTTAAACCATCCTCAATTGACTTTAACCTTCCTCGTGCATTGGGGTCATCTTTGGCCAATCGGCACAGTAAATAAGCTGTAACTTTGTAGAGAAAAAATATAGAAATCTGAAATTTTCTGACATTTCCTAACTTCTGAAAACGAACACTTTCGTGCTAGAAGGAGCTTTCAGTGACCTCTAGGAGCGGTGCTATAAAAAAAGTGACACATTATGCACGAAGGGTCAACAATTACCCATGACTTTGAAACGATCTCAAAAATCAATTTTTGTTACAGATTTTCGTTTTTTAGCATATATGAAAGAGTGGAACCCTGGAATTGTTTGTGAGTATGGCCATTCTGAGCACAAGGGAACCTGGAACATGTTTCAGGAAATGGCGTTTATCATATTCAGCAGTTCATACACATGTGTATAACTACGGTTTAACTTTCACTTCGATTTACAAGAGCACCGTCTTCTTGGACATTTAGATTTGGCCGGTTTTTCGGAGTATTCCGGAACCGGTTCCGCTAGGGTGTGATGTGGACATTTTCAGACCATCATATATTTCCATGCATCGATCGGTGAAACTATATTTTAGCGCCAGCCGTTCAAAGTTTGTATGGGATTTACTATGGGAAAACTTACTTTTGCAATGAAAAATCATCAGAGGTCGCCCATTGCCCTCTATAAAAATTCGGAACACAGATCTCGATAGGTATTTCTATGATGAACAACATTGCCGAAGACCGCAAAGCAATCCGATGCTTGTGAAAAAAAAATATTAAGCATAGACTATTCGGAAATGTTGCCTGATTTTGTTATTATTGTTATTCCTTTACGTGTTAATCAACGCCGCCTTGCAAATGGGTTTTTATTGAATAACATTTTTTGAAAGTGTCGGATTGTTTCGAGGTCTTCGGCAATATTCTTCATCATAGAAATACCTATCGAGGAATGTATTCAGAATTTTTATAGAGGTCAATGCAATGGGCGACCTCTGGCGATTTTTCTTTGCAAAAGTAAGTTTTCCCATAGTAAATCCCATACAAACTTAGAACGGCTGGCGCTACAATATAGTTTCACTGATCGAGCTGAAATTTTGCACAGTTGTTATGGGACCAAAATGAAATCCAAAAAGTGGACTGGAGCGAGAATCTAATTTTTGTCCCACACTACTGTGTGTATCATTTGGTAAGACGATGATACTGTATGCCTGGGAAGTCGAGAAAATTTCCAATCCGTAAAGATCCTCGACCGGTGGGTTTGCCCCTCAGTTTGGTCTAGCTGAAAACTGCGTGTTTACCGCTGGGCCTCCCAAACATAAGAATATTATATAAGAATATCATTCCATCACGGCCAAATTAGAGAAAAAATATTATACAGAATCTATGACATTTGGTCGAATGACATTTGGTCGAATAACATTTAGTCGAAAGTACATTAGGTCGAATGGACATTTCGTCGAATGGTCGAAAAGAATTAATATGCTAGGACAACATGATAGAATGTACGAAATCTGCATTGGTGTACTGGTATTTCTTGTACAATCTTCAAGCCTTTAAATTGCGACGACCGCTATTTTGGAATTCCAGTTGATCACCTAGAACAACATTTAAGACGCTAGCACATATACTAATCACGTTGTAAAGCGACGGTAAAAATGATCATGTAGATAGGTTCGTTATTGGCTTCTAATAAAACTTACGATTGCCCAAAATAAATTTTAGATTGTGCAAAAAATCGGTTTTATATCTGTTCAACCGAACGATGTTTCGATCAACCAAATAATCATTCGACGAAATGTTGTAGTCATTCGACCAAACGTCTATTACCAAATGTCCCTTCGACCAAATGTCATTCGACGAAACGTCATTCGACCAAAGTCCTAAAGCCACCTGACCAATTCTTTGTTCTCAACTTGTCACATTTTTTGTAACAGATTGATTACAACATTTGTTTTATTTTAGACATTGCATTTTTAGGTTGTCATCTAAAATTATGTACAATAACAAAATTTGCAGTAATGTTGTGACATGTCTGTAACACGTTTTGTAATCATTTTGCTATAATTTTAATAGGATTTGTTTTATTATATATTATTTGGTGCAAATTTTGTTAGATTTTTTTTTTTATTTAACTACTAACGGTACATGTTTAATAACAACTGTTGATATATTACAATTAAATCTGTGCAAAACTTATTGTTATAATCTTGTTACTTCTATCTGGTCGAGAACTTTTCTAAGCATTCCTCCAGGAATATTTCTAAAGAGATTTATGCAAATAATCTTGACGGCTGTTATTTCTCCAGTTATTTATTCAGTATGTTCTTTGGTAGTCTTCTCTCCGGGATCGCTCCAGAAATTCTCCTGAAGAAAGTCATCTAGAGATTCTACTAGAAACAACTTCATGAATTCCTTATAGGGACTCCTCATGAGTGTACTTTAGGATTTCTCTCAGGCATGCATCTAGGAAATCGCTACATGAATTCTTCTAAGGATTTTCTCAGGTGATCTTCCTGGGATTCCCCTTAAAATTTCTCCAGAGACTCGTTCTGACTGTTCCTATAAATAATAACATTGGGTTTTAACGGATTTTCTATGAGTTTTAAGAATAAATCATTTTTGACTGGCATGAGCGTGAGCAATGATTTTGCATCAAAATGTAATGTGCGAGTTTTGCGAAGCAGATCTCAAATGAGTTTTGCTCTCGCGGGGGAACTCAATGGTTAAGTTTTGAGAGTAAGTCTAACAGCATTGGTTATAAGTGATTTTCATAAACCGGGAGTCGTCATCCTGGATTCCAAAATAGAATATGTTACCATTAAATTTTGTTGAAACCACCTCAGTTGACTCTAAAAAGTCAACCCGTGTTAGGTGCTCTGGAGATGTCACAGCAAATAATACCAAGTTCATTCCTCGTTTATTTACACGTCCTTTCGAATGCTTATAGACTTGGTCTTGTGATTTCTTCAGAATTTCCTCCGAGGATTCCTCCACAGCAACATATAATGTCCTCAAGTAGTCCTCTCAAGATTCTTCCAGGAATTATTCCGGTAATTTCTTCGGGATTCCTCCCAGGATCCTATAGAATTTCTTGCAGGAATTCTGCCAGAGTCATCACACGGAAAATCGCGACTTGAATTATTATAATGATGTTTCCAGTCCTCCAGGGATTCCCCAGGAATTTCCGCACGTACTCGTTCTGAGCCTCCACGAATCCTTCGGGGATTCCTCCAAAATTTCTTCTTGAAAAATTCGTTGATTCGCCTATGAATTCCTGCAGGAATTTTTTAAGAAGTTATCCTAAGAACTACTTCAGGGATTATTTCAAGGAAAATCTCTACAAAAATTCTCCAGTAAATGCTCTACATTAATTCCTTTTGGAAAATCTCTCCATGGAATCCTCCAGAGATTTCTCCTGTGATTTTTTCCAAGAATTATTCCAGGGATTTTTCCAGAAAAATCTCTACAGGAGTTTTTCCAGGGATTTCTCTACAAATTCTACCAGCAAACTCTCTATAGTGATTCTTCGTGTAATACCTCCAAGGATTCTCCAGAAATTCTTCAGAAATTTCTCCAGAGGCTAATCCAAGAATTTCTCTAGTTAAATCTCTAAAGCGATTCCTGCAGAGATTTCTTCAGCTTTTTTCATAAGGAATTTCACAAAGGATTGCTCAAGAAAAAAGTCTAAATGATTTCCACTAGGAATTGTCCTGGGATGAGCTGGGTAGACAATTAACGTAGCCAAAAGCATATTTTATGTTCCAGGGATTTTTTCATGAATTCAAATTCAGGAATCCCTCGATGGACTCCTGCAAGATTTACTTCAGAGATTTTTCCAGAAATTTGACCGGGGGATTCCTCGAGGGATTACTTTAGATTTTTTTTTGTTTATAATTACAAAGCTTTTAGCCGCATCGACTAAAGAGTGTGGGATCGATTCCCGCTTCAGTAAGGAAAACTTTTCGTGTGAAAGGAACGTGTTTCGATTATGAATTGGCGTTGGCATGCTAGTCCTTTGGTCTAGCGTGGTGTTTTTTTTTCAAAGGATAAATCGTCCATTGGAAGCATTTACGTGCGGGCACTTTTTTTTTAAGAAAAAATGTTTTTCCTGGGATTGCTCCAGGAATCTCTTCAGGAGTTTATTTAGGTTTTTTTTTAAACTTCTTAAGGAAAAGAGTTTCTAGAGGAATCTCTGAAAAAAATCGCAGATGAAATTCTGGATGAACTCTCATAAATTTTGATGAAATCTCTGGAGGAATTCATGGGTAAATCTAGGTAGGATTTTCTTGAGGAAGCCAGAACGAGAGGCCCAGAACGAGTCTCTGGAGAAATTTTAAGGGGAATCCCTTGAAGATCACCTGAAAAAATCCTTAGAAGAATTCATGTAGCGAATTCTTAGATGCATGCCTGAGAGAAATCCTAAAGTACACTCTTGAGGAGTCCCTATAAGAATTCATGAAGTTGTTTCTTGTAGAACAAACTGTCAAGCCAATGAGTCAAACAGATGAGCCTACTCATGCATGATGTTTAGCTGTTGAGTTGCGTGAGTTACAATTCAAGCATGAGAAATGAGAATTTGAGTTTTTCGCAACGCCGCTTATAAATAAAAACCACTTCAAATCGACGTAATTTGGGTATTTTTTAAACAGGACCGACGAGTGATGAAGAAAATAGATGTCCGACGCCATTTTGGAATCAAGATGGAGACTTCCGGTTTGTGAAAATCATTTCAAACCCATGCAATATGAGTATTTTTGAAACGGGACCGTTGAGCAGATGACGGCCATCATTCATTTTGGAGTTCAGCCATTCGCCATTAGGCGCTTGCAAAAAGTTCCTATATCTCCTCCATTTTAATATGATATCTAAGATACACTGAGTAAGAGACAAACATGACATCGTAAGAAACAGCATTTTATAACAAACAAGGATATGAAGTACAGCTCAGTTTACGTGAAAAATCTTAAAAAAAAGAAAAATAGTTGTTCAGTAATGAACCGAAAACTAAAATCCATGTCTGCCTGGTATACATCATTTGAATCTTAAACTTTTCAAGTGAAGAAAAAACTCCAGGTTCTTAAGTAATTATGTAAAAAGTCTCCAATTTGCCTTGATGTTCCAAGTAAGAAATCATCCTCCTGACATTGACTGATTTTCGAGAATTTTCTTGTTAGTCAAAGCATTGTTCTAACCAAGAAATTCCCCTACGATCCTGGATCATTATACATAGCAGCTTATTGGCTAGACCACATCCAATCCAGTACCAGAATACAACATCCATCTACCGAGAATTCATCACGTCTAAAAGAGCTCCTTAGCGTCTTTTCCTGTCTTTGACACTCGTATGTCTGCCTGGCCACCAGCTGATGAGCTTCCAATGCGTATTTTCTGGCATCATTCCTCGAAAAATAACAACAAAGAATTTGCTACTCACGGCAAAAACAAGTAACCTGACGGCCAATGGAAATGCGTTTTGAAGTGGGCCTTCGTTGAGAAATCTTCCGTTAAACCACGACGCAATTGCTCGATAATGATTCCGTGGGAACATTTAGGGTTACCATCCTTCCTGATTTAACAAGCCGTGTCCTGATTTTGAATTTGATTAGTGTTTCCTGATTGGAAAACATAATAGTTGTCAACCTTATTTAACTATCAGCGTTATCATAATATTCATATCATTCAAAACTCAACCTGATGGTCACTACCCCATTCTCTTCCATCGAAACAAACAACGCCCGGGCAACATTGCTCCCGGATCACGCTACAAAGAAATAAATGAGGAATGAGAGCTGCTCCTTGAGTCCTGCCAATGTCAGCCAGCCAGGAGGAAAATGTTAAATTGGATACACCTTGGCATTATCTCATTAAGCATGCTGGCTGGCTGCTGCTGCTGCTGGATCCGGAGAACCCACGTCGCCATCAGCCCCCTCATTGTCAGAACCTGGGCCGACCCGACAGGTGCCTGGCATGGCAAAACACCTTCGCTAAGCTGTTAAGAAGCCCGACGAAGGAGGAAAATTGACGCCCCTCGCTCGGGAGGACGGGGACGCGATTCGGAATCTTTTCTTTGTTTGGGAGGACAAAATCCGTGGGATGTGCGCTCCTCAGGACGGCAAGAATGGAAAAGAACGGAAATTGAGGTTTTCCTTAGGATGGCGATTTTTTTGCACCGAGCGAGTGTCTAAATTTGGAGCAGAGCTTCCCGAGACGGACACGGCTTCTCGCACTTCTAGCAAGTGCTTTATTGGCTTTGCTAATTATTCATTGCCACCCGCCTGTAGCCGTTTAGATTCATCAGAAATGTGATATTATTCGAAATTAATTGGATGGATTGCCGTCCCGCGAGAAGCAATTTCGCTGTGAAGATCGGAATCAATTACGGTCAATACTAACAGTTACTAAAATCAACAAGATCCGTCCGAGTGCAGTTTTTGTGTTTCGCTATTCCAAATGATAAAAGTTACGCTTAGATACAGACGGACGGAGATGAAGTTCAATTACCTTGCCGCCACCCACACCGGAGGGAAATCAACGTGGTTCTTATCTCCGTTCGATTAAGTCGATGAAAAATGTGATTCGTTCTACGGTTTGGAACGGTTTCCCATTGGTTACAGCTGTATTCATCGGAGTGTGCTACCGGTGAGGGTTTACTTACTTTTTACAGGTGCGATAAATGGAAAAGCATCTGTAGACTGCGAGTTGATTGAACTTGCTAAAAAGCGCATTTTAGTAGCAAGCTAACTTTCCTAGATATAATTGGATGAAGTTTAGAGATATATTTCAATACTTATAGGACCCTATAAAAACTATTACTTATCAAAGCGCTTTCAGAGAAAATCTTAGACCGATTTGTAGGAAGACAACAAACCCGCAAATGGTTAAATTTATAATGTCAAAATTTTATAATTTTTGATCACCTGAAGCAAAGTAAGAGACTAAATTGTTAATTATTAAGATTTTTATTTTTGTATGAAATATTGACTGAATCATTTTCATCCAATAAACTTATTATAATCAATTGGGGACCTTCCTTAGCCGAGTGGTTAGAATTCGCGGCTACACAGCAAAGCCATGCTGAAGGTGTCTGGGTTCAATTTCCCGGTCGGTCCAGGATCTTTTTCGTAATGGAAATTTCCTCGACTTCCCTGGGCATAGAGTATCATCGTACCTGCCACATGAATGCGAAAATGGCAACAAGTTGCGAGCAGGCTCTGTCCCAGTGAGGACGTAATGTCGATAATAAGAAGACGAAACTTATGTGAACCCCGAAAACATTAGATTGAAAGTAGGTTTTAGTTTAGTTTCTTTGCGATTTTCGACAACTCTGTCTAATCTCATCTGTTTGGAGAAATTTCAAAGAGATCTTTCATTTCTTTTGAATTTTAGCGTGATTTCTTCAAGGACCACCACTCCAATGTTCCCTTATAATTTGTTTTGGAATGGTATAGAAAAAAAAAAATTCCCCCTTGTCTTCTAGAATATCCGCTTGATTGATTGATTGATAGATTAGAATAATCTAAATTGCACAAGAAACCAACAGATGGATCTTGGGAGTAGCTTTCAATCTTCAATATATAATTTCGAGAATTACAAATGTTCTAAAGTCAATAACGGCGCCGGGAATCGAAGGAATGTGTGACATCCTTTGTTACTAAAGGCCGAGTATCCTCTGCATTCTCATGGTCAAGGGAAGGAATTTTTGTTAGTAGAAAAGATTCAGAAGCTACACAATCGGGATTCACCTTGGTAAGTGATGCGATTCGTGTAACCTCAATTTAAAAAGTTATCCATTTTACATAGTCATCTTCTTTACTATTCTTCTGTACATAAATTTGTCGTCACCGTTGATTTGCGTTTGATGAGTGATTGAAGTAGTTGTAAGTGATTCATTGAACATGAACCGAAACATTCTTCTATCACTCTATGAAAAAATACGTCGACACTTCTTGTGCCAAACTATTCATAGTTTTTTTTGTAATTACAAACAAAAGTAAAAATATGTGTCCTTCAAAATGTATAACTTAAAGTATAAATTATGGTACGCCAACACTTGGAGTGTCGAAAATCATTGTTTTGTGAACAAATACATAAATGCAACATACGAATCTATGACATTTGGTCGAATGACATTTAGTCGAATGTACATTTGGTCGAACGGGCATTTCGTCGAATGGACATTTGGTCCAAAGGAATTTAATTGCTTTGTGAAACGTATGTTATCTGGTCAAAAGGGGCATTTTAATTGGGATTTCGAAGATTTATTTTATTTTTGCGTTAAGGTGAAGGTGAATCGAAGCCAAACCTAACATTTTCAAGAGCACAAATCTGGAGAACCGAGCACCCGTTTCAGCTGAAAACCTTATCGATTGGTCACCACCAGCAAGTGACCAATCGATTAAGTTTTCAGCTTAAACAAGTAATTGGTTTTCCAGATTTGTGCTCTTGAAAATTTGAGGTTTGGCTTCAATTCACCTTCACCTTAATACACAATGATTGCGTTACTTGCGTTTTTTACGTTTCTTGCTATCATTTTTCTCATTCCGGCTGATTCTGCGAGACCGATAAGTCTAAAGCATTTCGACCAAATGTCCCTTCGATCAAATGTACTTTCGACCACATGTCATTAGACCAAATGTCTTTGGACGAAATGTCCTAAAGCCGCAACATTCAGACCGTTTTCACGATAGGATGTGAAATTAAAACATGAAACGAGCTCACCAATCAATGATCGACTGATACAATTTTTGAAGAAATCGTATAAAATGTCAGTAAATGAAATTAGGAACGCGGACGAAAATATGGATACTTTACGGTATTTGCGAAGCTTCTATCAAGGATTTCACTGAGAGCAACTTCAGCAATTATTCCAGGAATTCTTTCTAATATTCCTCTGAAGCATTTGTCCAGAAACTATTCCAACGATGTCTTCAGCGAATAGTCAAAATTAAATTCAGAATTCGTTTGAGAAATTTCTGAAAAAAATCCAAGAATGTTCCTAAAATAAATCTCGTAAACTGTGCCGGACTCAGTTGATCTGTAGCTTCTTTACCGATACAGATCTATTTTCAACTTATCTATATATTCATCTACATTCACTCTCTCCTACTCTTTTACTCTCACACCGAGCAGGTAGGAGAGAGCTCTGCTGTTAATGAGGCTAGCTGCCTGCGAAGAGGGCCAGTTTGTCTCAGTCACCATCTGATACTGACGGAAGATGGATGTGCTGCCCAAAGCACGATCCTCCGTGAGGCGTCTTCTGGTGGCTGGACGGGTTTTTTTGTGGAGGGGCTGGGAATCGAACCCATGACCTTCCGCTTATGAAGCGAAAGCGTAACCTCAAGGCTACAGACCCCCCTATAAATCTTGTTGTGATCTCTGATACAACTTCTGTAGAAATTATGCATGAATCAAGTGGCGAACTTGCCAATGGCGAAAAGTCACTAAAATACAGATAAACAAAAACAATATTATCCACGAATTTCCGAAAAAGCCTAGGACTCTTAAGGAAGTCTTAGAGGATTCTCTAGGAATTGCTGAGATAATTATTAAAAACAATATTCAAACGAATTTCTGGGACATATTTCTGAAAAATTTCTTCAAGGGATTCTTTCGTAAGAAATTAAAGAAATAGAATATTAAGAAATTAGTGGTCCCGGCAAATTTCGTCGTGCCATCAAGTAGGCTGTTGTTATATGGCATGCAATGTCCCATACAAAATGACACATAACATGTCTTCCGTTTCTACAACTATTCCGAAGACTTTCCTAAACTTTTTCTACGTACGAACAAGCCTAGACGAGTGTAACAGTGAAAGAATTGTGAAAATCGGTTGAACCGTTCTCAAGTAATTTCGTGACATACAAACACCATCCCATTTTCATTTATATAAGATTATCGGATGAACAACTGGAATACTTGCTGAATCATTTCCTGGTGCATAACCATAGATTTTGGAGAACCGATGGTGACTCTACTAGACAAATTACTCAAGACGTGGAAGGACCGCAAAAATAAAAAAATATCTGGTGCAACTTCATGATCCCTGTATAAATTTATTGAAAAATTCAAAGATTCTTATAGATTTCCTGAAATCAACTTTGCAAGTTTGGATGCATTTTTGAAGGAATATCTTTAAAAATGGCCGGAAGAATAACTGAAAAAAAAAATCGATAAAGAAATTCTTCAGATTTCCTGAAATCATTCTAAATTATTATTTTATTTATTTTTTTGTTTTTTTTTTTCAAAAATCTGGGATAAACATGGAAAAACTCGTGTAAGAATCATTAAAAGATTTCCTAGAGCATAAGCTGGAGAGATAAGTAGAATAATTATTGAAAAAAAAAGAACTGGAAGAGATCCTGGGATAACCCCTTAAAAAATTTCAATAGTAATCCCTGTAGAAATTACTGCAGGTAGTAGCGTTGGAGTGGTAAAATTTTGTTTAGCAAATTCTGGAAAAATGTTTATAAGCATATCTTGACAGATTATTGAAAAAAAATTCTGGATGAATTCCTGGGAAAATTGGTGGCAACATCTCTATAGGTATTTCAGGAGGGATCCCTGAAGGCTTTCCAGAAGAAACCAGAGCTGGAAAAATCTCTAGAAGAATTCCTGACGAAGAAATTCCTAAAACCTTTTGACATTTTTCACCAGGACAACACGGGTAGAAATCAGAATTCAAAAACTAGGTTATGACTCATGATTTCAGAGTGTTTTCAGCTTTTGACAATACACCATGATTTGGACTCATGATATAATGAGTCAAATCGCCGTAACGCAACACACGCGTTATGTTTTTGTTGCGGATTGCTCGGAATCATGAATCATGCCTAAAATAATGAGTCATCCGTTTATGATCATAAAAAACATAACAAAAGCTAGAACGAGATACGAACCCAGAACCTTCTGATTTGGAGCCCCGTATCAAACCACACTATCACTTTATCATGTTGAAATTCAGGTGATCAAAACGAATGAAATGATGCAATGCACCCCGTTTAGTGTTGTCACTCTGGATGTTGCGCTTATGAGGAATCATAATTATGACTCCAGGACCATGATTTGTGGTCTTGGACCTAAACAAATTATGAATCTAATGACTTGTAAATCATGATTTGGAAATCATTTTTTTGTGTAATTAATAAACAGAGAAAGCAAAAAAATAACTTAAGAGATCATTTTGGTAAAAAATGGAATTGAATGCGCTGCGCTGAATCGCTGGAGTGAAAGTTTTATTTCATTTCGAGTTCAATATGATGATTCACATTATTATAGAAGTAGAGAAGGAGATGCTACATTTATGTAGTTTTTCAACATACAGTAAAGAGATTACTACGAGCGTGCAACTAATCCCAAGTAGCATCCGTTGGATCCTTGAACAAGTATAGTAGTTCTTGTAATAACGGAGTAGCAACTACGGGTAGTCAATCATGCTCATGCTCAAGCTCAATTTAGTGAAAAGGGAGAATTCAGAGACCTTTCATTGGACATGGAGACTTTTCAAAGATTCAAAATGGTGATCAAGTCTCTAAAAAAAGACCTGCTACCAGCGCTGTCAAAGGAAATTAACTTTCACTGAAAAACCTCCAATTTCCCGTGATTTCTTCTAAGTAGGCATCAAACTAATCATCCCTTTTAACTCCCACGCATTCGCAATGACCTAGCCAGGACAGCTCTCGACTTTTGGATGAAGTGTCAAACTTGTAGGGGGTTAGTCCCAAATCTTTTCGTAATACTAATGCGAATGTAAGATAATGGTGGGCATTTGGTAGGAAAGATATAGAATAATGATAAATTTGCGTCCAGATTATGGTAACTTTTTTAAAGTAAGGTCATAGTTAATAACTATTTAAATGTGGACTTTTAATGTTAAGAAGAGATAGATGAATTTGTCTGGTCTAATACATACCAAAACAACGACATGAAGTCGAAAAACTTCCAAAATTGAATGAGCTTTACGATTATTTTTGCTGAAGAAAAACCTCAGTTACTGTCAAACGCCATTGACCGTTCACCAAACTGGTCAATCAACTGGCACCCGGCAGGGCATCGCAATCAATGTCAACGCTTCACAACGGATAAGTGAAGCCTCCAAGGTGAAACCCAATCCGGCGGCGGCCACAATATTCCATCCATAAACAAATATTCACGCCACGACTATTTCGTTTCCTCGAGTGGAATGATGACGGCTGCCATTCAAGTGTGGGTGCCGAGAAAATGACGCCTTTCTTGAAGAAATGTAGCTAAAACACAATGCTCGCCCGAGCGAGAACCATTTCTCGCCGATCGAATCTCATCGCCGCAGAAATGGAGGCAAATGGCTTCCAGCTTCAGACTGCTGTGTTGTGTGTATGTTATTGTTATGGGCCCATTATTGATGCCATTTGCTTTGGGGGTTCGAGGGGGGGCCTGGCGGGATGGTGAGAAAAGGACTCGCCGTCGGCTACAATTTTCAAGGAAACGCCGAAAAAATGTTTGTTGCCGACGTCGCGACGCACGAGTTTCTTTGGTAAGTAACAAGCATCTGGATTGATATGGCGGCAAGGAAAAAGGAATGAAGCTATTATTGAGGATGAATGCAGCATAGGATTTCCTGCTGAACATATTAAATTTTGCTCCCGGAATGGCCTTTAGGAAACATATGGGTGCAATGTCATATTTTAGGAAGCTATACACGTGGAAGAATGAACGATAGGGTTGGTACCGACTGAGTGTCTAAGAGTTTGAATTTTACAGACACCATCTTTAGGGAATTGATAGAAAAAAAAGTGATGTCTAATGAAACTTCTGTAGAAATTCCTGACGGATTCTGTAACGATTCCTGTAAAAAAACTCCTGGACACTTGAGGAAGTCTTGAAGTGTTTTTTTTTTAAATAAATTGCTAAGATAATTGTTTAAAAAACGAATCCCGAAATCATATCCTGCAGGATTTTGAGCATGAGCATGATTGACCGCCCGCAGTTGCTACTCCGTTATTGCAAGAACAGCTGTACTTACACAGGGAACCAACAGACGCTACTCGGGATCAGAATCATCCTCAATGTGTAAATACTGGTGCTCTTATTATTATAATAAACAATACCGGCGCCGGCTGCGTCCGAATGCAGGTCAATTTGGGAGTGGGAGGAAAATGTTGACGTGTTACTTGCTTTACAGAAGCCGAGGAGTCCTCTGCACTTCCACAAGAAAACACTGGGAGTTTGTATATGGGAAAGGATTCGTTTTGGTAAACGATATCCGATATAATTCGAAATGAATACGTGAGCATATACACGAAAGACCGCACTATCCAAACCAGACACGATACTGATTTCGTTGCTCGCTCGACAGGAGCATACAACAGGTTCAACGTATCAAACTCTACTGACGCCTTTTCTTTTTGTTTTTCACCGGCGCATTTCCTTTTTTCTTCCGCGCAACGTGAACCGGACACAATGGATCCGGATTCCGTCGCTCGCCCACAAGGAGCATGCAACAGATTCAACGGATCCAACACTACTCCCTGCAGGATTTTTCAAAGGAGAAAAACTACTTCATGAGAAATTCCGGCTCGAATTTATTGTGGGTTGGAATCCCGCCAGTCGAGGGTACTTTCGTAAAGCAAATATTCTCGACTTCCCAGGGCATCGAGTATCTTCGTACTTTCCACACGATATACAAATGCAAAATGCTCAATTCACAAGTAAACTCTCAGTTATTAATTGTGGAAATAGAAACAAAATAAGACAAAGAGACTTTCATCAAAATAGTGGCCATGTCTCTAAAAGAGACCTGCTACCAGCCCTGTAATGAGAGTAAACTCCACATCTTAGGAGCACAGTTGCTTGAATCTAGTCTGGTCTACACGACACGGCACCAGCAGAATCCTTTATCTAGGAGTTAATTAAATCAACAAAAAGGTGTCAAATTACCTTAGCTTCGGAAGCCATTATGATTATACAATAGAAGTTGCTTTCTTGCCAGCCAAATATGTGGAGACACTAAATTATATGCCCTTCTGGTTGGCTTGTACACCGAATACGATCCGGGTTTTGCCATTAGAGGAAACCTGGCGTAAACTGCTACTTCCTTCCTCGTCGTCGAGTACCGATTCTGCACTCGGTGACATTTGGCCTCTTTGTTCTGCTTATCTGCTCTCTGATATCAATAAGCGCCACCCAAACAGGCATTTCCGTCCACCCGACTCTGTCGGATCGTCGTAGCAAAGATTCACCTGCATGGATTCCGAGCTGTTAGTCGAACCATAATCGTAGCGTCTTTTCTCTGCTAACAGTACGGCAACAACGACACGAAAAACGATCCTCCCATTCCACTCTCGATAATGGGCTTCTTGACAAGGTGATATGCCACAAGTTATGTAAACCACTTTCGTCCTACACGCTTAGGTTTGATTATTCACAGCTTTGAAACAAAAGGTCAACAGTTGGAAGACGAATTAGGTGAAATTCCTCTTATTAGGCTACAAATAAAACTCTTAAAATTTGTTTCTCCAAAGTTCACCTTTCCGGAACACAATTAAGAGTGAACGAATCTTAGCGTGTGCGACGACGACAACGACTGGGTTTAATGGAATTCGGCTTCCGTCTTGTTCCCCCCATCGCACACTACTGTCGCCCACGCCGCGAAGCTCTTTCATCATCCGAATTGGTGTGGTGTGCTCTCCCCAAAATTTGTCGATCGATGTAAGGAACAAAAAACGAGTGGAATCCCTTCGGCGTCAAACTAGGTACGGGAGAAATTACGAGATATGTCGTTTATTCTACGACCTAACCCCGATATCAATTTTGAATCGGTTACATACATATGGGGGAAAGTATAATTTTAGGGTTTCAGTATCTAATCCAAAAGTTGGGGCTTATTATTTTTATCGGAAAGTATAAGGAGTATAAGAAGATTAGGGCTTCCGTTAACATTACGGTAACGTCTGTGATTTTTATTTGATTTTATTTTTCGAAGGCTGACGCAATGATTTAGTGAAAATTAAAATTTGGTAGATAACATTTGAACATGGTTTTCCGGCGAAACAAAATAGGCTTATACATGCAACGCAAATGGTTGTGCTCGGATAGCATACGCATGAATTGAAATGGTCGGCGTTAAGTCAGAGGGGACCAAGTGCAAAACTTGGGAAAATTGGATTATTCTCTCATTAGATGCGAAATTACCTTACCTCCCATTCACTTTGACCAGATTTCATGAATGCTGTAAACTGCGAGAGATATGCAATAAATTTACTTTGGAATGATCAATAAAAACCGATAAAATTGTGCAGTCAGAGTGGACCAAGTGCTTATTACCATAACATCGAAAATGATCAGCGCTGCCGAGGAATGCGAGGAAATGAAAACATTTCAAGAGATTTGTCAGATTTTCGACATCGAATGATTCTTCTACTCTATCCATCAAATGAGAAATTTGTAAAAATATCACTCTGATTCGATGCATTTGATTTTGATTTTTGATAATTTACCATATTTGGAGGGGGTGTTCAAGAAATTGCAACAATTGTCTGTGCAGACAGAGCGGACCAAGTGTTAAAAGCAATAAACTGATTGATTATTGCATTTTTTTGAGTCATTTTCAGAGTCCGATAGAATATTATGGTAGTTCTATGGTGTATGCATGGAATGTCCTAGGACCCGGCCTATCCTGGACCAGTATATTTTGGTCAGTGTTCAAGATTTTCACTTGTCCACTCTGACTGAACGCAATATTTGAATATTTATGGTCTTCAATGCCCTGACCCTGTAAACCCTAATTTTCAAGCTATGATTTCGGTATTCACTATATGGATTATTGAAGAATTTACATTACTGGTGTCGAAGGGTCTTGATAATCTGTTTATCTAGAGATATGCACTTCAGTAGACTATGCAAGCATTCAATGATTGTATTTTTCTAGAATTGTTCAGTCAGAGTGAACCAACTCACTGAACGGTGGTCTATAGTTCAGTCAGAATGGACCAAGTACTCATAGTCCATCAAAAAATCGTTCTACAGTAGGTGGGTTGAATTATGATTTTCATGATAATCACTTCAACATTATATTGTTTGAAAGTAACACATAGAGGTGTAGAATATTGAACCAAAATTTTAAACGAGTTCATAAATTACAGCGCGTTAGACTTTAAACCATTTTTCTTCAAAATATGAAAAATGTCACTTGGTCCACTCTGACTTAACGCCGACCAAATATGAGTGAATATCATGAAAAATGATAGACGAGAACTTTACCAACTAAGCTCCTGAGCCACTTGATGGACTAAACATCTCAGAAGGTTACATATTTCGTATGCAAATCTCAATAGCCCATGCGGCTTTAGTGATTTAAGACGGGATTAATACAAAGATATTGCTCTTTTCGAATTTACTGTTCAATATTGCACTTGGAGAGATTGACTAGGAGATCTCTGAAAAGAGTGTAACTGCACAACAAATCATCTAAAAGGTACACTTTGATAATTTCAGTCGCTTTTACGTACATGTGAAATGAATGAAAATATGTTTACATAACTGATATATAAAACAACTTTTAAACTTTTTAATAAATAAAAAATCTTTTAAAGAACTTCATGGAAGGATTACAGGTAGAATCTCCGTGGTAATTCAGGTAGGAAGAAAAAAAAGCTTGAAATCCTGGAAATGTTCTGGAGAGTTCTTTTTTTTTGCCAATACGTCCCATCTAGGACAGAGCTTGCTTCTCAGTTCTTTATGAGCGCCTCCATTGCCTATGCAAACTTTTCACGACAAATAACCGAAAAATAATTCAGGATTTTTTTCGAAGGGTTCTTCCCAATAATTTCCAAGGAAAGTTATATTTACCTGAAAGAAGAGCTGAAGTATTCTTGTAGGAATTTTAGGTCGAATCTTTCTTACCAAGAATAGCAAAACTCGATTTTACCCCATTACCCCGAATGCCATCTCGTCCGAATTCCATTACCCGAATGCTGGTTTCCCCGAGGTTTACAATTATGTTGGACAGTGATGACATTGATGGCATTTTCCCAATGATATTGGAATTCGGGGTAATGCCATTCGGGGTTATGGGTCGGTCCGGAGGTTTTGGATTTCGAGGTAATGGCAATTCGGGGTAATAGTATTCGGGGGTAATGGGGTAGAATCGCAAAAACTCATGTATAAAAAACACAAAAAAACAATGAAACATTCCCTACAGAACCTCTTAAAAAATTCTGTAATATAATCTAAGCCCTGAGAAGTCGAGAAAACTTCCAACCGGAAAGATCCTTGATCAGTGCGACCCTCAGCATGCCCATTTGGGACGAAGTCCTGCTGCAACATCGCAACCTTTTTTTAGGAAATTCCTCCAAAAAATTATTTTAAAACTCTAGCGTAACTGTTCGAATGTACCTATCTAACATGGAGAATCTTTTTTTTTTATTTCTTATCTTATTAACGAGATTTTCAACACTGGGCTAGCTCATCTTGGGACAAACGGCTTTACTTCCCTTCCGAAGAAAGTCGTCACTATAACTTTTAAATCATAAGTGACTATTTCGAGGATGGGATTCGATCCCAAAACCTCGGCGTGACAGGGTTCTCTATGTGCCTTTTCTTTAAATCAATCTCTAAACCAAATTAAACCTCTTTTGTTGCATTTTTTGTATGAAACGCTAGCTATAATGAAAACCTTCCCGAAAGCTTCAGTATTTCCATAATGTTCTATGGAGAAGTTGTAGTGAATATACACCACTTTCAAAGAGCCCAAACGGTTCATTACAACTTCTCCATAGAACCTTTTTTTATCTAAAATCAACAGTTTTTTTTCTATCTTTATTAACGAGATTTTTAGCCTTGAGCTAGTTCATCTAGGAACCAACGGCTTTACTTCCCTTCCGAAGGAAATCGTCACTATAACCTTTACGTCGTAAATGACTATCTCGGGGATGGGATTCGATGGGAATTGTGACCACTACACCAGGCTCGTCCCATGAAATCAACAATGTCGGAGCTAGAACTTGCATGTAAACACTCATAGGCCATTTTCAAAAGTTATTATTGAGTCAAAATGATCGATAATCTACCATACCGAAAACATGTGCAAATTTTACTGCAAATCGAAGAATGTCAAGTTCTGTGATCGATTGACATGGAATTTGTCATAGGTCCTTTAGTAAAGTTTAGCTAGAACTCGTTCAAGGATTTTCTAGGGAGGCTTCTTGAAATTTCACCTTTATTGACTTTCGGATTACTCTTCTAGGTATTCCTCAAGAAACTTATTGCACTTCATTCCTCAGGAAAAAATTTACAAGAAAACAAGAGATTTGCCAAAAATAATTTAAAAAAAATTAAGTTATTTTAAGGAGCTTATTTCAGTTCGTAGCAAGAAATTTCTCTACAATCAGGAATTCCTACAGATTTCCCTTTCGGTAATATATCCATGAATTCTTGTAAGGATTCATACGTGATTTTTCCAAGGCCTATGACTGGAAAATCTGCAGGTGTTTTCAAGGCATTCCTTCAATATTTTTTCATGGATTCAAAGATTCTCTCATGAATTCTTACAAGAGTTCCTCCAGGATTATGTTCAAAGGCTTCATCATAAATTCCTTTAAGAATCTCATAAATGATTCCATCAGGAGGTATTCTACAAAAAAATCATACATGATTCTTCAGAAATCTGTCATTTTTTTCAGAAACTCCGCAAGAAATTTTTCTTCAATTTTCACCTAGGATTTGGACGGAGATCTTTCAATCTTGCTAAAAAAAATGTCTACGGAAGAACTCAAGGATTAATCCAGAAATTGTTCCACCAAGGTTTTTACTGAAAATATCTCTTAGGATTTTTTTCGGAAATTCCTCCTAGGAATCCACTCATATTTCAGCAATTCATTATGTGATCTTGCGAAGAATTTCTTCAATGAATGAATCTTCTGAAATTCCTTCAGCGAGTCCTAGGGATATAAGGATTCCTGCAGGGATTCTTTCGTTAATTCCTCAAGAGAATACTCCAGAGATTTTAACAACGATGTATGATATTTCTCCAAGGATCCTGCGGAGATTTCTCTAAAACTTGTCTTGTTTACTTGTCAAATTTCTTCAGAGAATTGGTCAGGAATATCTTTTAAAAATTTCTTAGAGATTCAGAGATTCTTTCTGGAATTTGTCTAAGAATTCCTCGTTTCTATATTTCCTAGAATTTAACTATTGGGATTTTTCCATTTTACTTCGTGTATTGATTCATTCAACCATTATCTTCGAAGCCTTCAAAGGATTGCTTTATACCTTAACCAGGGATTGAAGCCGGTGAAAATTGAGAGAATCTGTTACTTATCGCTCTATGTAAGTATCATGATTTGCAGCATATCGCAAGAGGCTGCATATCATATACTGCTACAGCTTTGATTAGATCGGGGGGATAGCAGTGCATGATAAAACCCCTCTAAACATGCTCCAAACATGGGGGACACTACTGCTGTTCGGGGATTGTTTATCGTGCCAGTAAAATAAAACACCTAGCAAACAGGCAAGAAAAATGGTTTTTATCATCGCTCTCTTTTGGGCTGTCATTCGCTGCTCTTATTTATCAAACTTGTTACAACTTGCGATACATTGCCGATCATGAACCGCAACAGATGGGATGTTTCTCTTCATTTGCTTCGATCGAGCTTCAAAATCAATTAAGAACGAATTTTTGCCAAGCAATTGGGCTAAAATGTAACGCTTAATGGTTCAAAATCAAGTGCTCGGATAGTGAACGCTTGAAATGTGAGAGAAATTATAAAAAAAATCACGCGCTTAGGCGGGATTCGAGCCTATGACTCTTGCATGCTAGACAAGCGCTTTACCAACTAAGCTGCTAAGCCACTTGATGAATAGCTCAAAACGCTTACAAGTATCAAATTCAAATTCAAACAGCCGACGCGACTTTAGTAATGTTAAACGAATTGAAGGGATGCACTTTCGAATTTGTTATTCAACATTGCACTCGATGGTAAGATTGAAGGATCTTACGTTCGCACTATCACAGGGCAGAGAAGAAATTCCAGATAGAATTCCTGGGGTGATTCAGGTGGTTGTTCAGGACACCTGGATTTCTTCAAGAATCCTTCTCCGGAGATTCCATCCGAGGAATCTTCCACTAAATAAATCTTATGTAAGGTCTCCCTAAGGAATTTCTTTACAGATTTTTTCAAAACCTCTAGGAATCCAATAATTTGTTAGAATGTTCCATTTCTCAGAAATTCCAGCAAGGATTTTATTCAAGAATTACTCATAACATTCTCCCCGTAATACTTCATTGAATTTGTCTACAGATTATTTCAAGAAATTTGCAGGTATTATTTAACGGATTCATTGAAAAGTTCTTCCAGCGATTCTTCCAGTAATTTCTACAAAGATTCCGACAGAGAGCCTTCCAACGATTCCTCGAATACTTTCTTCAACGATTCTTCATGAAATTTTCCAATAAATTCCTCCAGGAATTGCTTAAAGTGTTCCTCCTTCAAGGAATTCTTCTCATTTTTTGTTATGTTGGCTGTAAATTCAGCCAAGATGACAACAAATACTGTTATCAAATTATGATAACCAGGTAACAAGATTTATTATCATTTTGCTATTCAACTTTGCTTGGGATAGCTTCTGAGATTTTTCAAGAATCTTTCCGAGAGTTTCTCGAAAGATTTCATCAGGAGATTTCTTCTAAGTATTCTCCAGAGATTTATATTTCAAGGATTTATCATAAAAATTCACCCAAGGGCACTCCAGCGGGGAATTTCTAGACTTTTTATATTAAATTTTTAAAATACTATTAGGAAACCTGAAAGAGTTTCTTTGAAATACTGTTATGAATTGTTTCAAAGATTTCTCCATGAGTCTTCCAGGAAATCTTAATATTTTTCTCCGGGAATTTCTTCAGAGGTTCATGCGAAAATTCTATATCTTTAATGCTGCAAATATTTCACCAAACTTCTTAACATTTTTCTATGGGGCGAAATTGTACTTGTAATTTGTTTACAAATCTTAAACTTTTTTTCAAATTTTTTAAAGCAAATACTCCAAAACATTCCTATAGAACTTACTGCATTTTTTTTTTTTTTTTTTTTTGTAAGCATGCTTCCATTTTCTCCCTGCATTCATCTTGATTTTTTAAGATAATTTCACCATAAATTCCAAAAAGTTTCTAAAGATTCCCCTATTAAAGCTAGGTTGAATTTCTTTGTAGAATATCTTTAAAAAAATTCATAAAGTATCTTTGAAGTATACTCCAGAAATTAATCCAAGAATTCCTACGATGGATTGTTCCATGGATTTTCCAAAAGTTCCTTACGGGGTTCTTACAGTAATCAATCAAAGGATTTCACCAAGATTTTTTTCCTGGGATGCCTTGAGTATTTTTTCCACCTTGGATTGCTTCTGGATTTTTTCCAGGAATTCTTCGAATAATTGCATGGCGATTTCTTGTGGAATCCCTCCAACGCTTCATCCCATATGATCCCATATTCCATCAACAATTTCACAAGTAATTTCAACGATTCCTGCAGAAAGTAATCCCAGTAAATCATAAGGGATTCTTTCATTATGATCTCCAGAGATTCTAAGAATTTATCTAAGAATCTAGATATTCCCTCTAAGGACTGCGAAGGTTTATTCGGTTTGTAGAATTCTTTCAATGATTTCATAGCGAATCCATCGAAGCTTACTGCATGATTTTTTTTTTTTTCAGAAATTCCACCAATTGTCTAGCAATTCATTCCGATAAGCTTAGATTTTTTTCAGGTTCGGTCATGATTCTTCCGGGGACCATTTCGGCAAAAGTTTGTGTTTGAATTCACCCTGAAAATTCTTCGATTTTCTGTTCGGAAAATTCTACGTAAATCCCTTCAAAAATTTAATTTGTCCTTAGCATTTTATATACACGATACATGACTGATCTACATAAATCGGTTGAATACTAGTTTTATTTTTTATAAGTTTAACATTTTTGTTTGACGGTTTTTTCCAACCTAAAATAGAATATAATTTTAAAAGCTTTAGAAAAAAATGAAGTCCGGTTTGTAGTCAAATCCGTTAGTCCAAAAAATATTGATGGCAATTGAGATTTCAAAGAAGAATAAAAATCACATTTTCAAAGAAGTTTGTTTGTAATTCACGAAACTTTTACTGTTCGCTTTGCTCTACTTAATTTGTGTAATATTAAGTTCGTCTAGCTCAAAAATAATAACAAAAAAAAGACAATTCTCGATTACTTTATCAAATCGACGTAAGTATCTTTCATAAGGTTTTGAGAAAATTGATTGACAAGGATCCTAAAACGGTTTTAAAATGAATCCCTTTTTTTCGCCGTGTACATAGCTCAATTTTTACATGCATTTAGCTCGCGTTCAAAGTTAAGGAGGTTTTTCTTATTTTCTCACAAAGATTTGATAACAAACATTTTACACCGTTTCACTTTTTTACATACGACGTTTTTGTACCAGTGTAAGATCAACTCAAGCTGTGTTTTGTTTTGACTAGTCTGGTTAAGTCATTTTGTCTCTCCATAAAACAGAGCGGTGAAAGCAGTGGTTAGTTTCAGAATGTGACTTAAATCGTTTCATAAATACGAAAATTAAACGTTTTAAAGGTGAAAACCAAGTAGGTTCAGAGGGGAATGGGTTTAATTTTGTCTGCGGTTGGTCTACGCTGGTTCACGATGGATCGATAATGTAAGTTCGTTCTCTATCCGGAGATAAAAATGTTAGAATATTTCAGCATTGTTTTTTCATAAGGGCTTATCTGCAATCACCGATTTCTTTTCTTCGTTGATCTCTTTGCGTTATTGCAGAAAACTGATTCTCTTTTCGTAACATATTTTTGTGCTGTAAAACTGCTTCATTAACAAGAAATATTAAAGATGTATCTAAATTAAGCAAAGTTATTAGCGAAAGAGAGGATCGATGAAGAGAAATCGTTCATGTCAGTTAGACCCCTTTTAAAGTAACTGTAGATTTTTCGAGAATTGTAACAAAATGCCCTAAGAAACAACACAATAGTAACAAAATGGAGCGTTATCAGCATGGTTATGATCGGATATGATGAAACCTGAAACAAACATTTTCGGATAACAAAAATACAGAGCAACATGTTTCGGATTCATTCGATACCTGAAAATCTAAAAGAAAATGTGTTTATATTTGTCATCATAGTTTAAATTTGTCATCGTATTTCAATGTGTTCGATCTATTTACAATCACCTTAACCTCAAATCTACGAACTGATAACAACCATAACCAAGTCTACTAGCGTCGATGATCAAAATAAGGTTTGTAAATTAAAAAAGTACATCCATTTTAAAACCTATTGTTGGTGTTATAACAAGGTATTATTTACATTCGCATTCCTAGAGCTTTCAACAACGATAGAATAATTCAATTAAAAAAGAAACAATTTTCTCATAATTAATGCGCAATATTTATAAAGCCATCAACCAACTACGAGGCGTAAGAAAAACCGAAGAAGCTGTGTACAATCTATCTTACAGCGGTTTCGCAACTATGCAACAAGCGAGCAAATTAGTGACAGCCATTTTTAGTCGAATCCAATCGATTGATCGGATTCGAAAAAACTAAGGAAATGTGACAAATTCCAGCATTCCGCAAGCCTACGGGTGAAATAAATAGGGATTACCATAACCGATTCGTTCTAACTACAATCGAGCAGTTAAGAGAGTTAAACAAAAGAGAATGAGAGAAGAGAAGGATTTGCTGAGAGGCAAACTAGAAAACGAATTTTGACTTTCAACTCAATAGGATTTTTCTTGAACCGAATAACAGTTTTTTTTTGTAAACTAAAGTGGGAATATTAACAGTGAAGATATTACAGCTTAGCTACGGATTGGATTGATTTCGGTACCTGGCTTGGGCAGTTGCAATAGTTTGTTATGGTTGCAGAAGTCAATGGCGCAGCACTCGATCGTGAACGAGTTACGCTTTTCCTTCGAGGTGAGACAACTCAACGGAAGCCGATCGGCCAGCTCGTACTTTTTTCGGCTGGCAGCTGGTGTTATTGTTCGGGGCCGAATTGCGCGCGGGTGGGTGTGTGAGTGTGTTTCGGTTTGGATTACGTTACGATTCGATTCATGTGTTTTGTTTTTTTTAGGATGAGTAGTGAATGCGTGAGCGTGGGGAGAGAGAAAAAGAGAAAAAAGGGAGAGATGAGAAATTTTGTTCGCTCTCTCGATTATTGGTTTCTTTCTAGCTAATGGTTTTTAATACAGTTTCTGTAGGAAATTGACCCAATTATGAAACCAACGACGACGGAGACGGTTTTGGGGTACAAATGGCAGATGTTCGCTACTCGCTCGAGGGTTAACTTCCTGGGAGAAAAAGGGGGTAAACACACACAAGTGGAGTTTATTCTTTGCCGCAACTTACACATTTAAAAAACTCTGTCCTACAAAGAGGCTGTTTTGAGTTAGAACAAAGCATAAAAAGTACAAATTTTCATCATTCGGTTAACATTGTGTTGAAAGAACAAAAATTATACAGAAGGAAGTTATTAGTAAGCACTTGATTCTGGTGGCGATGGAACCGACAAAAGTGCAAAAACAAAAAATAAAATCAAATTAAAGAAAACTCAACGAGATGTATTAGCGATGCAATCAAAAAATTGAATTTAAAAATATGAAACAAAAAAATGGAACGGAACATAAAGAAAAAGAGGGAACGTTAACTAAATTAAACAGAAAAAGAATGCAAATCGCACCTTGCTCTAGCGGTAGCTGCGGCTTTAGATAACGGTTACAAAGATCGGGACCGAAGAGCAATAGTGGTCATTGTGTAGTTCGGCGCTTTTATTGCGGCACCAGTTCCAAGTGAACGGGCCGAGGTAAGTCCTTCCGATGGAGACACCTTGATTGGCGAAACGATGAGACGAAATCAGTTATGTTTGTATGAGCCATTCAACAAAGGGCGATCGTTTATGAACCATAGGAGAACCCACCATTCCGCAACGAAGTCGACTAATACAGGGCTGGTAGCGATTGAATGTCTACAAATAGGAGCTTTAAAAAGAGACTAAAAGCAATAAAAAAAGAACCTATCAATAAACAGACTAATAAGGAACCTATGAGTATTCCTGAGCAATTTCATAAGGATTATATAAAAACTTCAAACTTCAAAGAATTTCTTTGGGGATTCTTCGTGACATTTCACCAGGTATTACGATTTCTATTACAATTTCTCCAAAAATTTTATAGGACGTATTCAGGTATAGGGAATCTTCAAAGATTTACGTTCAGGATACTTTCAAGAATACAACTAGTATTCCTCTAAATTGGTTTTCCAAAAGACTACTCTGATTAAACGCCTTGCAATTTCTCAAGGCAGTCCTCAGGAGTCTTAGGATTTAATTCAGGAATTCCTTCAGGAATATATCAGAGATTTCTTTACGACTTCTTTCGGAAAAAATCTTCGTTGAGGATTTCTGCAAGATTTTAGCCAGGCGTTCTCTAATGATCTTCTATCTTCTTCTTCCTGGTAATACGACCTGTTCGCGCCCGAATCGACCGCGCCGGTAGATTGCTCCAACTAATTACTGTGACAACCCGTTATGTCTCATAGAGCACGACTGTTACAACCCACTTCGCCACCCATCGAACGTTAATAAAACAGCCAGCAGTTGACAAACCGGCTGCCTACTCCGCCCAGCTGATAATGACAGGTGACGGTGAGTGAACGTCATCCAGTTGCAGTTACTAGTGAGTGATTCTCTCTGGCAGTGTACCCAGACAAACGGATTTTACCCAGATGTTCTAGAACATTCCATACTATAATTCTTCCGACTGTCCCAGAAGTCTACCGTCCGGCTATATAAGCAGCACAGCAATCGAGACCAACGGAATTTGTTCCGGTTAACGATCTAGTAGTGAATAAGTGAGCAGTGATAAGTGAGCTAGCTAAAGCTCAAAATAGTGTATAAGTGAAGTGACATAAAGTGTTAAGTAGAAAAGTAATTCCACCCGTGATTTCTTTCTTGCGAGAAAGGAAATTCCCGCTTAAGGTACTGCGGCCGCCTCAACATTTAGTCCGAACCGGATACCGTACCTGTGGAGTGGAACCGGCCTACATTCCCCGGTTCAGTATCGAAGCGATCTCGCTGGTCAACGAAGCGATCATCCGAGAAATTGGTCCGGTTGGTGCCAGCGGTGACATTTTTTCCGCCGGCAAGAGCACCATAGACTGTGGAATCCCTGCACAACAGACCGTGAGAGATTCATACCGATCAGCGAGAGGATCGGTACCGTCGAAGCCTTCAACTAGTCAACGAGGCGCACAGTAGAAAGCATCCGTTCTCCCTGTTCAACCAGGCGAGCAGTCGTGGAAATCCTGTCCCAAAGCGAGATCTTCGACACCACCGAAGTCTTCTACTGATCAACGAGGTGCACAGTAGAAGCAGGATTTCCCGCCGATCAACAAGTCGATCGGTAGTACTGTAATTCTTTACTGGTCGAGGAATCGACCAGTCGAGGAAATTCCGCCGATAAGCGAGAAGAATGTACGAAGCGCAACATTTTGACGTCGGTAAGGATACCAACGAAGTGAGAAGCATCTACCGATCTACCGATGCGATCTGCACCGTTGAAGCCTTCTACTGGTCAACGAGGCAAACCAGTCGAGGAAATTTCGCCGATCAGCGAAATCGGTACGAAGCAGGACATTCTTTCCGCCGGCAGGGATACCAAAGGAGAGAGAAGCATCTACCGGTCTGCTAGGCGATTGGTAAAAGTTAAGCTTTCTGCTGATCTACGAGGGTATCAGTAAGCAGCAAACCTCGTCAATAAGGTGACCATTCGAGAAAGTCCAACTAATCAGTGAGTCGACTAACAGTGAACTCCATGAGCTATTACTCGCCAAGAGCTGTGACAACTTCACAGAGCTCTGTGTGAAGCCATTCCTCACAGAGACTATCACAGACTTCCATACGATTGAGCACAGTCATCCATATGAGGAGGAGGAGTCAGAGTCCGTTCAGGACGAACTCTCTGATCAGTCCTGTGCGACCCAGCTTCTTCCCGAAGAGACATCCGATTTCTACCGTGAAGAGTGTTACCTGGCATCTAGAGGAACTCTGAGGGATGGGACTGCGGCTAATACTAACCAAGTGGAGCCCAATACAGAGGGAGCACACTAGGCTGTCGTTTGTAAAAACATTGAGTGTTACGACAGCTGCCAACGAAATGCAGCTTGCGCAGGAGGAGCCACCGAGCAACCAGAGAACGTAAAGAACATCATCAAATCGAATGATGCTCTTCACTCATTCGGGATTTGCAGTAGTTGCTCGTACTCGTCAAACCGGAAAAGGGTACCCTACTTCAGAATATTTGGAGTTGAGAATAAGTCCTCAACCGGTTTGAATCGAATGTACGACCCTCAGCGTGGGTCTCTAATTTTCCCAATAATTATTCCAGAGTTCCTTCTGGGCTTTCCTTCAAAGATTTCTCCGAAAATCCTTCAAATATTCTTCCAGAAAATTTTTCCAACCACTCCTGCATGAATATTTGAAGAAATTTTTGAACCATTGAGGAAGTTTTTGGAGGATTTTCGTAATAATTATCCATAAAGCTTATTAGTGGAACACCAGTACGTTAATTAAAAATCAAATTTAGTACCTATTGTTCCCTATCGTTGCATCCTTAAGGTCTGAAAGGCAGTCTTCAGTGTCGTGGACTACACTCTATTTGATAAATTGCTGTATAATTATTAAAAAAAAATGTTCATACGATTCCATGTATAGTATTCTTGAAGAATCTCCTCCGGCAGAATTTCTAAATAATTGTTTATATGATAAGCATGATTTGGGAAATTAGTAGAGAAATTACTCAGCTTTTCCAGGTGAAAACTATAAGTGAATTTCTTTTTTTATGTTAAGTGTTTCAGCCCTAGGCTTGTTCATCTCTAATGAACTTTTTAAAAAATCCTCGAGAAATTGGTATGTCTGGTATAATAGCATAATTTATAATGTAATGCTGGAATACCTTTATATAAATCTCTGGAAGAACTTCATCAGAAATCTGAACGAATTTATTGAGACACCTTGACAAATTTATGTAGAAATCGCTGGCAGATCTTCAAGATTAGTTACCAAAAGCAATCGTTTCCCAAACTTGGCTGTCGCGATCCCCGACCTGTCAGTACCTCGCTTTGGATGTACCGTAATCCGGGGTAACATTGATCAATTATCTGAATGTTTCTTCAATATTTCGGTTTAAAAATGCAAATGTTGCCGGTTTTACATTTTTAAAACAAGTTACTGCCACCCATAGCTCGAGACTATATAACTGTATTTTGTTTATTGAAAGATTTAAGCATGTTAAAAAAAATGTTTTAGGCGATTTTTTGATTTAGTTGATATGGGGTAACATTGGATCACCTATATGAACAACGTTCGGTAATACTGAAAATGTCGTTACTTACTTAAACCATGGGCCCCTGAAGCCGAATATGAAGGCCAAACGCTAACAAGTCATTTACTTTTGAGTTATTTTAAAATTAAAAACACCTCGAACCACGGAATACGCCAGAAGGTAGGCAATTTACATTGCTAACAGTAATTCAGTGATGTTGCCTAATTGAGCGTACTTATAAAAGTTTTGACAACGGAATCGTTTTCGGCGATGTCATTTTTAGTAAGAATCACATTTTGCTTGCTTATATCGTTTGCAGAACTTATGTGAGACATGAATCTCGGTAGTGTATCCTTAACAATTAAAACCATTATTCGAAAAGTTGACAGATTTACGCATAAAGTAAACGCAAATTTCACAAAAATATCAACTTTTATTAGCTCATGAATATAGAAAAGATAAACACCATTCATGATAATAAATGTTTCATCAATAAATGATAATACGAACTTTTGATGAAGTGAGTCATTCCGCTCAATGTTACCCCGGTGATCAATGATACCCGGATTACGGTCTTCAAAAAGCGAGCTGACCGAGACGTTGGGGAGTTGGGGATAACAAGGTTTTGAAGGACATTGACTGTTGTTTTTTATTAGTTTCGAGAAGATTCCTGAAGGATTTTAAAGAAGCAATTCATGGAACAATCCAGGAGAATCTATGACAAATGAGGTCAAAAAGTCGAAAATATTTTCTTGAAGAAGGAAGAAGGAAGAAATTCCTCATCAAGCAAATTATTTTTGACCTTTTGTCCCTAAACCAATCTAGGGGAATCGTAGATAGAATGCTGTTGAAATAGAATTACTGAAAAAATTACATTGGAACTCCTGGAGGAATTCTTGTAGAATTTATTGGGTTTTTTTTATTGAACATTACTATAGGAATCAAATGGAGAAATCGGTGGAAAAAATACTCACTAAAAGGATTCATGGAGGAGTATTCCCACCAATGCATATGGAAAATACTGGTTTCAGCGTTAGACTGCTGAGAAAGGAAACTCTTGAAAAACATCATTCAGCAAAAAAATCGTTGAGCGAATATCTGTACGAATCGAAAAGAGATTTGCTGGAGGAATTTCTAGAGAAATTTTTGGAAAGATCCCTACAGGTGTACCTGAATGTATTTCTGGAGGAAACTCTAGAGTGAGCAGAAATTCTTGAAGCTCTCGCTCGAGGAATCCGGATAGAAATTCCTGCAGAATTCGTAAGATAGTTGTGTATGTTTTTTAGATACTCTATGATTTGTACTAGGATTCTTCAGTAGATAATTCTATGTAATTAAGAATTGCCTTAACAATTTATCGAAGATCCCAAGCAGCAATCATTGTAGGAATTTATATAGGAGTTCCTGAAGATTTCCTTGCCGCAAAACCTAAATGAATCGTTCGAACACTGTTAGAAAAATCCAATCTTAGGAGATATTCTTTGAGAATTCGCTACCAGCCCTGTGATTACCCTCCTACGCGACGAATCTTGCCAATTACCTCCATTGATTTTGCACAAATCGTGGATTTAATTGCAAACCCACCTAGATCGAGATGATAGGCCAAGCGAAACCAAACAAACAAACAAATCCATACCCGTTAATTAATTTGATGGCGCTGCTTCCGACCAGGAGACGACCAAGAGAGACTTCCCACAAAGACAAGTGACGAACTTTTGAACCATGAAGGCAGTCCGCTGTTAACGATGACGATGGTATGAAACGAAACGACCAATTCCGATAAATGTTCAACATCGACGGTATATGTACGTGAAACGATACACGCGGTGTCATATTTGCAATCGCAACACTCCCTTCTTCCTTTCCCAGCTTGATCATCATCACCATCATCAAGACAGGAACTCGACCTTATTATGTCTGGCTGGCGGGTGCTTCGTATTATCGCTAGCAAATTGAAACTTCCCGCCGCAAGTCGGTCGTCCGAACGTGAACCAAACGATGACACAACCCGACCAGTGGATTACGACAAAATTTTGTAACAACCATGTCAATCAAAACAAAAATCTTTTAGGGTTTCGACCTACTTCGTCACAAGCGCTATTATTCGCCACATTTAACATGAAATGTTCCACTACGGCGCATATTCGAACTTACAAACAATATAAATTGCTTTTTCCAAGTCTAGTTCTGCGAAGCTGTTATGGTTCGTCCACTTTTACACCAAAAGTGCAATAAAACTACGGTATTTCGATAAATTACTTCAGTTCAATTATCCACTTTTCATCGAAATCGCATGGACGAAGACGTACCGAGCGAAATCTTAGAAGCGAGCGACTGAGCAACACTACAATACGTTTCAAATTTCCCACCCTCCTGTGTGACTTACTTCACCGGGCAGTTATTTACACTATGAGAAACCTTCGTACACTCAGAAACATGGATAGTCACAGAATGAGTAAATTTTAGTAATTTATGACTATTTCTACCTGCCTCTCTTTCATCCTGCAGGGAATTTTATTCCTATTTGTCAATTCACCTGGGTTGATGCAACGCTAAGCTTCAACCCAGGCGAAGTGACATTTAGTGTAGAAATACAAAGCAGAATGAACGAGAGGCAGATATAAAATAGTCATTAATGCATAAACTTTAGTGATTCTGTGTCTTTTTTTTATTTCTGAGTGTACATCTTCACTGAAAAATTTCATTCCAATCACACACCGTAAAACACAAATTCACAAAATTTTAAGAAATTACCCAACGACCGCCTAAAATTGCAAACGTAAACAAAGTTTTTCATCCGTCTGGACCGAGAAAAAAAAAACTTGTACGCATTTATGTGTGCGTGATGTTCAGCGTAGGAAACGATTCTTTTGATTGTGATTGATTTTGCTGTACTGTGAGCCGTCATGCATTTGTTCGGTCAAAAGTAATTGCGCTTATATGGTTGGATTGTATTTTGATAGGGCCAAAAAATTTTAAGGGAAATTCACATCATGCTGTGGGAATGGAGAGAGATGCCCGAAAAATATAAATAATCTAGTTGATCATTTCATTATAACGTTCGAGTGGTGTAGTTTTATCACTCACTATATCACAGTGAGACGTTGGTTGTGAGACGAAATCAAAACTGATTAGGACCGAAATGAAAATGGATACGACGAATATAGGCAACGGTAAGTAACAATTTCATTGCAATATTTCCAATAAATGATCTAGATTTGTCAAAATCTTGTTGCGCAATGCGAAAGTTATCCGGAGAAAAAGTAGTTTGACATCGGTTTGTAACAGCATTATTAACTGCAATACTGGGAAAATTGCAGGTTCTCACTGATGCGACGGATATTAGAACATAACGTAACATAACAAAGCGTCTTGTTACAAAAAAAAACGTTCTAACTGCATTACAAAATCTATCACAATTCTATTATAATCCACTGGTCGGGAACACGATGTATCGATGCGGCAGCAATTCGTGCCTCGTTAGGTGACTCTATACTGCGCGAAGATCCTTCCCGGGCTCAATTTCCGATTCGGGTTTTAGGGGGAGCGTGGAGATGGGAGGAAGATGTTTTTCGCCTTACAACCGGAAAATTACGCCAATATATAACGCCCGGTCGTTTTGTGGGGAAAACACGAATTGCTTTCAATTCAGCACACGTGGAAACGTCACCTATTTTCGGGGCGCAACAGGGAGGAGGTTTAATGCGATTGATATGGCAGTATGGAAAGGTGAAGGAATTTTACATGAATAATAGTCGAAATGGTTTTGATTTTGCATTGTGATCTGCATATTGGCACATTTATCATTCATCATTTGCCAGAAAAAAAATTAGAAATAAAAAGCCATGAGATTGATACAGGTACTTCCCTAAAATTTTTGCTATCCTCTTGGCATTGCTCCGAAATTTCTTGACTAATTTGCCCAGGACTTTTTCCAGAAATTTCTCAAAGAATTCATGAAGGGAATTGCCAAGGAATTTAAAGGAATTTCTGAATACAACGGAGTTTTTATAACTGAGCTATTTCATGAAAACATTTCTTGATTTCTTGATTTAGGTAATTGCCTGAAATTTTTACTATCCTTCTGGCATTGCTCCGAAATTTCTTTAGTAATTTGCCCAAGACTTTGTCCAGAAATTTCTCAAAGAACTCATCTAAAGAATTTCTAAGGATTTTTTTTCAGAAATTGATAGAGGAATTCTGAATTCAGTAATTTCTTGATTATATCACGGACCCAGAAAATTTTTGCGTGATATACTGAAGCGTTATATAATGAAAATGTATTTTTCTGCCATATAATTTTCATCAACATTTGAGGTTTGTATTGCAGAAATAAAGCTAATGAAATGAAAAGCTCGTAAGGCATGGGCCAAATGAATATATGTTGATTGTTTGGGGTTGTTTTTCAATGTAAAATGTATGGTTTTCATATAATTATGGCGTGATAAAATCGAACAGAAAACCGTGCTGAAATCGAGAGTGAAATAATGAAGCGTTATTAAAACGAACAGTGATAAAATCGAGAAACTACTGTACAACGTGTATGCTTCTAACTAAGCTGTTTTATGAAAACATTTCAATGATCAAATCCTGCAGAAAAAATCTTCAGCAAATATCTCTGTAGGAACTTTTAAATTTAGATAAAATCTAGGAGAATACAAATAAACAAATTGTTGGAATAATCATTGAAAACAATACCAAACGAAAGCCTGAATTTTGCTGAAATTATTAATCGAAACTTAACGACTGGAAAAATTACTATAGCATTTCCATAAATGTAATTTACTTAAAAAATACTTCAGAAGAAACTGCTAGAGTGATTCCTAAGGCAATCTCTAGAAAAAATCTAAGAATATTTCTGAATCAATTAAGAAATTAAAGATAAAATTCTGAAAGATCTACTGCAGGAATACCTGGAATTCTCCTCGAGAAACTTCCTGGTGCATTACCCGGAATAATTTCCGGAGGAATTCCTGTTCAAATGCATCTCAGGAGTCATGGAGAATTGTTTGAAGGAATTCTTTTGAAAATAGCTTGAATAATCATTGAAAAAAATCGGAGTAGTAGCTCTAACAAAAAGAGAAGACCAAAGCTTCATCATAACTAATTACGTATATACATACAATGTACATTTGACAATCAATGTCCTATGCGCAACACCAAGCTTGCACAACACATCTCCGTTCACAATTTAAATCAAAGAAATATAATTCAAATAGCAAAATTAATCAAAATTTTAAATTCAATCCCCCCAGAGCGCACCCCATCGAAATCCGAACAATTCGAAGGATAATTTTACAGCTTGATTACATCGTTTTGCAATCCGGCAAACTCGGCATGTCCGTCGTCGGTATTCAATTTGCAAATCCAAATGATCTCGAATATTTTCCCCTCCCCCCTACATGAGGGGTCCCCCTCGCAAGCAATGGAACGAAATTTCCACACTTCCATCCAACAACAACAACGCTTGGAAATGGAACGAGAACGAGAACAAGGGAATGATTAAATTAAATTTCGAACTACACTCCATTCGAATTGAATTGGCTCTAGCCGGTTAGCTAGATAGAGAGCCGACCCGACCTGACCGGGGTACATAGTCGTCATGCACTCCAGCGACGGTACTGACCTGGGAAGGAAGAAGGGAGTAAATTGCGAAAAAAATAACTTTGAAAGCGAAAATAATAATAAAATAAACTCTGGAATCGAACCGAAATGAAACGATGGCACGGTGCTTCATTTATCGTTATTGAAGAAAATGTCATTTTTGGGATGTTTTCAATTACATACAATCATTTAATCTTACTAAGACTTAGCATATTGATTGTTCAAGTGCAAACTCAAGCGCTATGAGGCATTTAATTTTAAAATTACTTACAAACATCATCTGTCGACTACCGTGATAGCTAAAAACACTCTTGAACATACACTCAGCAAGTGCATATAAGTATTATATTTCGTACATCAGAACTTATGATGTTCAAACTATTGAGGTTGATATGATGAAAAGAGAGTTTGTAAGTAATAATAAATAATAATTATGGTAAGTCCTCGAAACATTCGATGTTTGTTTGTAATGGACAACATTGCAAAACGGCTTCAGGCATAAAATAATTCGTTAATTCGTTAAAAACTAACATTTTGATGTTTTTTTTATAATAAGCACCGTGCCTGGGATACCGTCAGCAAAGAAGCATCTACCGTCACCCATCACAAACCCCGAGATTGAACTGGGACACGTTTGAAAGGGGATTCCCCGGTAAGCAAACACCAGGAGGAGAAAGGGACAGGAAACCAACTATTAATATCACAAAGGAAAAACGAACCGAAAATTCAATTGAAATTTAAATGCAGATCACGCTAGAGGCACAAAGACCGACTTGCCCGCCATGGTTCACTGTTGGACAAATGGGACCGACTCGGCTTACTACTGTTGAACATTCGACGAACTACAAGGACCCCAACCCAACGAACTCCACACTTGCCACGCGCATTTCACAAGAAAGCCGATTTGTGTGCGTTTGTTTTTTTTTCGCTTCGTGCTGTGAATGTTCCTCTGAAAATTATTATTAAATTTAATTAAAACAGTTCCGCGCTCCAATCGTTCTCTCACAATTAGTCGACTTCCGTGTCGTGTCTGCGAATCCGGCGTCTCGGGGGTACCAAGCTAGGGAAAGAAACCAACAGGGAATCACCGGATTCCAGCAGCCATCTCGAAGGAAACATCCCTCGCTCCTAGAGGGTGAATAACAACAAGGACACACTTCTTACGAATAAGACCCGACGAAAGACGTCGCGAACTGCAACGACCGGCGAGAGATGGTATGTAATGAATGACGATGAGTTGAACGTAATAATAGGATTACAAAAATTAGAGAACAGAGAACCCTGTGTGTTCCCTGGGAGAATCTACCCCGGAGGAAACAAAAAAAAAACACATCCGGAAGGACGTGCTCCGGTCCGCCTCCTTGTGTCCACGCCCCTTATTTTGTTTGGAAAGGACCAAAGGAAGCATCCGCGAATCTAAGCTGGTATCGTACCTGTACGAGTACTTGTAGACGCCATGCTCCAGCGACAGGGAAGTGAAGCACAGTCCATCTGTTTCGCACACGTAGTTCTGGTCCTTGCAAATGTCACAGTGACATTTTAATAATTCTGAAACGAGAAAGAAGAAAAGTCGAAAAAGCAGGATTTAAAATATGACTCCAAAGACATTGCTATTGTAAGATTCGTGAAAACAGTGTGACGTTATTAAAAGTTGGCGGCAGTCAGCGGCGCTGACAGTTTCGTCGCTTCGGGTGCTAGAGCTCCAGCGGAGATTTATGGGTTTTAATTTAGCATTGGTGCGATGAGGAGATGTGGGGGAATGGTAGGTGCCAAAACGAATGATGGTTTGGAGGCATTGTGGAGAAAATGAAATCTTTATAGATTGTAAGATTGGATCGTATCTTGTGGAAGATTATTTTCTGTTAGAATACATAGCTTCCATTAGTTCATTGTTGTGTGACGCAGTGTCAATCGATACAACCAACAGTGATCTCTTATTCAATTAATACTACATGATCCAGAACTCCACTGTCTCACATGTACTTCTGTTCTTTCTAGTAGTGCAAATGACATGTACACTGATCATATGAGAAAAAACACAACTCTGACTTAAATTTATGACAGATCAAGTAAAAAAACCAAGAACATGGTGTTTGTATGCCACGATTTAGCTTGAGAACAAGTAAACGGATTAGCATAGTTCTTTTACTGCTACATTAGTCTAGGACTACAATGTGTTGCAACGAAGAAGTACATAAAGTCCACTGGTACCTTCTTTGGTACCTTCATGGCTGCTGCGTTGCATTACGCCATTACCTAGAACTGAATTTTCGTCGGATTTGGGCGATACTTCTTCAGTTGTTCCGAAAGTTGTCGGTGTCTAGGTCCTCTTCCACTGCATACAGCTAGCGTATTCGTGGCCTTTCGCGAAGACGTCGATATCTACCGATCCTGTCTTCAATCATTCACAATTTTCGTTGGCAATTTGTGGGACCTAAGCTGGTTATGTAATCCGTAAAACGTCCTATTGGCATTCGGAACATATCTTTTCGCTTCCAAGAAATCGTCATTGTAACATGTCACTAGTGTTCGAAGATCAACAATTTCCTCATCATGTTACAACTTCAGATGCATCCCCATCAAACACTAACTTAGTATGAACAGAATTAGGACTAGCTCTATTACCTCTATTACCTGCGATCATGAACTTTGTTTTGATAGACTGGTAAGAAGTTAAGTTGCATGCTAGTCCGTTGTCTAGTGTGGTGCTTCCTTCAAAGGGCTTATAGCTCACTGGAAGCATTAACGTGTAGTGTCTTTTTTTATTAACTGTAAAGCTTATTCTCTCTGTTTCCTTCTTCAGAGGCACGAAGCGTTCCGCCACTGCACTGCCATTATTTCGATTGATACGATATCGTCCGTAAAGCCAAGGAGTATATGAAGTCGTATAATGATAGTGCCATTTCTCTGTATGCCAAATACCCGCGTAGCAACCTCGAGTGTAATTTTGAAAAGAAAATTTAGAAGTAGGTACTTCTCATTGCGACACCTCGTCTGAAATTCGAACCATCCTGCGCTGACCTGCACTTATCAGGCTAATTAGTTTCACCGGAAAACCATGTTCAGTCATTATCTGCCAAATTCTTTTTTTTTTTCAATGATTCGATGATGAGTCTAAAACTTGTACTCGTTACGTCAGTTTCATCACCGCTTTTGAGATTTTGTAGAAACATCTAAAAAAAAAAATTGTATTCCTATGCCGTTGTCGAGTAGCCATTATGAAAACTAGCTAGATATTCGCAGACGGAGGAATCATCGAGTGGTCAAAGCTGTTAAACAGGTTCCGCGGCAGTATTTTGTATAGGTACCGAGTTCTGTAATTCCGGCATTATTAAAACATGTCCTGTCAAGCGTATCCAATCGACTCAAGGCTTCAATTCACTACGATGAATTTACGCCGAATGGATGATTCTTCTCCACTGGGCTCACATCTGAATTTTCGTCAAAATTTAGTTTTCAACATATCTTCTTATGACCTTTCAGCTGGACTAACGCTAAGTCGGATTGTCCCATGTTGAAAAGTAATCGCATATCAGTCCCACTACAGATTACCGCACCGTGTAACACTAACGTGAACCGGGTTTTGGTCATCTTTATATTTTTTTTTCGGAAAGTTATCGAAACTGCAAATTGTCAAAGTTCCATTCAGATTCAAACATATTTCAATCTTCTACATTTTTTTAAATATTCGTATGGAAAACGAGTTTGTAAAGTTCTCAGTCCATATTCTCAATGTCTACTTTTTACAGATAGGACTGACTTGCGATTTCAGAGTTTCACAATATCAGTCATATCAACTGATGGCTGATGGTCTAAAACTGTCAATATCACTCTCAAGCTATCAATGTCATTTTGATTTGACAACGAATAGCAGTGAAGTGACACCGCCCTCTAAATCATATTCACTGCAGAATGAGTGATCACGTGGTAATTATCTAAGCTTTCAATGTTTTTTGGTGACCAACAAATAGTTGCCATTATTCCACAGTACTGTCAAAAATATTGTACCGATAAGTTGCCGTTTTATGAACTTAATTTCAGTGATATCCATACTCTATCACAGGGTTTCTCAACCGGTGGTCCGCGGACCCTCAGGGGGCCGTGAAGACATTGAGGGGGGTCCGCGAAGCCGTTTTTTATGAGTATTGATAAATGTATGAGAGAAATTTCTTGCCCCGATTTTTTTGCAAGAGTTCATAGTTAGTGGAGTTTTCTCCCTTGAAAAAGGTAATAACAAATAGCCGAAACGTCGTGTGAGATCCTCAAAAAATTTCTGGAAAGTTTCTTAGCGAGTTACTCACGGAACTGAAAAAAATGAAAGTATGCATGTTTTCACTCAAACCTCTGGCAAAAATGAATCCATCGGCTGGATTTTTGATGAGATTTTCTAAAGATATTCATCACACTTTAAAATAAAATACAGATTAGTCAACTGGGAACCGAACTCCCAACCTATCGATCAGGAAGCAGGCTTGCTGAGCTAGCTATCACTGCTTGCAGTGTTGCTCAGACTCATTTCCCCGAAAATAACATTTTCCGAACTACGAAGCAACGAACTACTACAACCATGATCTACCTCCTAAGATAGAAAAGCAGATGGTTAAGCTTGAGTACTGCACACAAAATCGGTCAATTTTGATCCCAGAGAGCCACAATTCAAGTTTCGGTGAAATGAAATGAGTGAGTGATTAAGTGCGAATCATTTCACCGAAACTTGAAATGCGACTCACCGAGATCGAAACTGTCGAATCCCATGTGCAACACTCAAGCCCAACCACCTCCCCCTTCATCTCAGGAATACACCGCACGGTTATAACAGTTCATGGCTTCACAATTCGAATTTCGGGGAAATGAGTCTGGTCAACACTGACTGCTTGTATGTGGTGTTCAAAAACTGAAACAAAAGGACCTCATGCCTGCCAGTGCGGATGTCAAACGATTTCACAGAAGTACGGTGAAAACAATTGCTGTCACCGAACTGTTTGTCAGTACTTCACAGGGTTACAGTAAATTTGTTTGTTTTCACGATTTTTTTCCGGTGAAATAGCATTATTATTATTATCATTTATTAGTGACACTTTACCATTCGTGTCGGGGTGAAATAGCAGATTTCACGAATTTTGTCGGTAAAATAGAAGATTTCACAGAAATATCTTTCATTTTGTTGTTTACAGTTAAAATTTATTGATTCATATCAAAGGATACTATGCTAAGTGGAAAGCAGTGATCCTTAATAAAACTGCGAAAACGAGAATGTTGAAGAGTTATTGGTTATATTTTAAGAGCTTTTTTTGCTTTCTAAAAAGCTCATAGAAAAGTTATTAAGAATATTTAAAAAAAAAAGCTTGCAGAGGTCGAATCCTTACATATTTTCGATAAATTTATTTACGAGAACTTCGCGAACACAGTTGCAACTTTTGGTATACCCGAAGAAATTTTTCAAATCTAGTGAAAAGAATCCAGCTTTTTACGCTAGCATGCCATAATTTTTGAATTACCCCTCATTGACGCTTCTTGCATATACTATAATTTTTATGGCTAGATCAAAGTATGCTTTGGGTGCAGAAAATATTTTTTATTGACATGGAACGTCAAAAATTTTCATTGTCGTTACTAGGATATAGAAACCAAAAATATTTTCAAGTTTTCTATTTTATTTCAACTATTTTCTATTCTATTCTTCTTTCTAGATTAACGAAAAACAGTCAACGGCAGCGGGCATATTGATTCGTCAACTTGAAGATTTTTCCGGTAGAACCACGGAACAGTTTGGAGGACCTACTAATCCAAAACAAGATATTACTCTGATCGTGGCCATACCACTGTTTTTGTTGGCTTTGACTTTTAAACGTAGCTTGTGTTTTTAATGCCGGTAAGAATGTTAAGTTCATGCTTCAAATGGGTATCAAATCTAATCCACACCACCCTCCCGCTACGCATATTTAATATCCCCCCACCCACAAAATATATACTTTTTGAACATGAAAGAAGTGTTAGAACAAGCTGTGAGACAAGTTATATATAGATGTGCAAATCACATAGCAATGCAATGTATGGTGCTGTTTAAAAACCAAACAAACTAATTTTCAAACTTGTCGTTTGATGGAATCAATATACTTCTGTCGTCTTTATTCCATGGACTTCCATTGGCGATTTTGATGAACGTTTAATTATTTAGCTCTATGGCTAGGTTATTGGATATCCATAGTACTTTCTACAAGCTTGAGTAGTTCTACGTTTCTAAGGTGCCTAAAATAGTATAGAAGAAATAAGATTACTAAGAGAAAGCGATAATTATTTTAGAATCGATTTTAGAATGCAATGAATGATTTTAGAATTTGGACATGCAAAACAGAGAGTGAACAATTTTTTTAAGCCATCGATCGATAGAACCTGCTTGATCGCAAAACAGTATTAGGGCGCTTGAAACCTCCTTCCTTTTGGCTGTCTTGGTAGTGTCATTCTCAAAACACACCCAAGCCGTTCCCATAGGGGACGTTAGCCACAAGGAAGTGACGTTTCAAGTAATACTGTTTAATATGGTATGCCCTCTTCAACATCTAATCCAATTTCTCTCGCCGTTCCCTTACGGTACCTATCCATCTAGTATTCATTGCTTTCTTCTCCATGCTCCCTCTTACTTCGAGCAAAATGGACCGATATGCCGATAAACAAATTCACAATATTCTTAGCAACGCCACTCCCAACGATTTAAACTTTCCCCCTGAAATGAGACGGTTGGTACGGTTGTCCCCGTTTCTTCCTTAAAACAATTCAAACATTTGCGTCTATCACATTATTCATAAGTGGATAATCTGATCGCCGTGAACTTTTGAGTTATCTTCAAAACCAAGACTGCACAGTGGGCCTGGCCATTTTAATATTTGTGTAATATCACCGATATTCTGCAAACATTAATGCTGACAAGAAAATACTAGAAGAAATTCCAGTATTTCCAGGATGCTCTTCAATATTGGCTGTGCAAGCGCTTAGAATAGAATAGAATAGAATCAAATCTCCGTCGTCAATGTAGTATTCCGGTGTTTCGAAGAAAAGTAGATTACTTGAAAAGTAGGTGGTAATGCATGTTAATGTGGAAATTTCAAATAGTTCTGCGGGTGAGAGCCGCCCACCAACGAAAGAGAGGATGTGCCACGGTGTCCCGTCGGTTGTGTTCTTGTAACTGTAACTCGTAAGTTTATAGCCATTCTTCTATCAGTGCATTACCTAGTAAACGAAATTCAGATACTTTGCCGCGTATACCACACATATATGTGTGTAAAAGAAACATTCTACACCTACGTTGTCACGCCATGCACCTGATATCCAAACAACCAAAACAAACTCGCCAGCTGTCACTTGGCATTTCAAAATGGCGGAATGGGAAATCTAACACATTGGACTACCTCCCTTCTAGATACCTTGATTTTGACAGTCCAATCAACAATTTCAAATTACAGCTTGCTTGGATTGTACTATAAAATCTGTGGCCAAGGAACGTCAAAGTCGAACCACCCCCATCAGTTTTATAGCTAGCGTAAAAAGCTGGATACGACGTTTCTCGAAAAAAAAACTTTATAGTTTTTGTTGAAATCTAACTGATTTATTGTAGAATTTTGTAAGGTACTTCAGAAGGTTTTTATTGGATTATTGGAAAGATGTTTGATAGACCTGCCAGCTTTTAGTGGACTCCGAATAATCTTGGAAGAATTCTTCCACTATCTGTGGTGGATTACAAAGAAAATTATCAGGTGTGTTTGTCAAGGATATCTGTTGATTCATGAATAATCTTTGAAAAGTGTTCATGACCCTTTTTTGAAAGATCATCAACTTCAGGGGTCCTCGGAAAGTTTATAAAACTTTGAAGGGGGTCGCAGCTTCAAAAAGGTTGAGAACCACTGCTTTATCACCATCAGTGCCAGAGGCGTCGCGTGCCCTACATGAAATATTTTGCTTTTCTTCTTCTTTCTGGCGTTACGTCCAGGGTTGGGAAAAATCTTGAAATTCACTCTACAGTAGCCAAGTAAAGCCAATCACAGTCAGCGAAGTCAGTGAAACTAACGCCCATCGCTGCTGTAGGCAAAAAGCCTTGAAAATAGCAAAACACCCGTTGCTAAGGGCAACCCAGAATTACTGTAGAAAAATGTTCTATTTCCCGCTGCATTTCCCGCATTTAGAGCCTTCAATGACACTCATGATTTAGAAAATTCGTGCACCCAACATAGGCTACTTGATGAGATTCACGTTTTTGAACTACTGTACTGGAGAGCCACGTGATTTTCGCGAAAATTCAAGCCTTCTACTATTACCATTCCCAGCACTGGTTACGTCCCTACTGGGACAGAGCCTGCTTCTCAGCTTAGTGTTCTTATGTGCACTTCCACAGTTATTAACTGAGAGCTTACTATGCCAATGACCATTTTTGCATGCGTATATCGTGTGGCAGGTACGATGATACTTTATGCCCTGGGAAGTCGAGAAAATTTCCAACCCGAAAAGATCCTCGACCGGTGGGATTCGAACTAACGACCCTCAGCTTGGTCTTGCTGAAAAGCTGCGCGTTCACCGTCACGGCTATATGGTATATTTTGCACATTGCTTATTTGAACAGTAAATTGGTGATAAAACTTATAAACAAATAAGGCAAGTTCGAGCGCACAAATTTGTTGTGTAAATGCTTCTTCAATCAATAATATAGATCTCTCAATAATCTATAGAGAAAATTAAATATTATTCAAAAAATGTTGATCGGAGCAGTATACGAAAACAAAAAATGCGCCCTATTAAAGTTCATTGAAATACATTCTTCCTGAGCTTTATCATCTTCCTCAACCTGCTCAAACGGCTGGTTGAACGTGTTGAGAGAAACGAGGGAAGCCGACTTTGAATTGCATGAAAGTTTGCATCATACTTACATGCTTTACACTCTAATAATTTTCCATTGCATGCGCTAACTTCGCCAGAATTTGCTATTTCTAGCCTATCAATGGGTGAATCAAATTTACATGTATATGGTAGGTATGTCTTTGATTTTTATCATTTTGATTATGATTATTAGAACTTTTCAAGCTCCAATATGGATATCCTTCTAAGTTGGTGAACGGACACTCGATTGTTTCGAACATAATATATTCTATTTGGAATCTTTTAAGCGCGCACGAATCTGACTAAATAGTGAAACATGTTCAATTTATTCGTAGAACAGGTTGGTTCCACACATGTATGCTTCAGAGCGTATACGTATTACTAGGCTGTGAATGTATGTGGGAGCTTCGTTATATGGGATTTGGTTCAAAAGGGGCAGTAGAACAGGTTGAACGCACTGAAGGAGGGCATGTATCTTCACCATGCTCGTGCTGTGGATATCAAGCGAGCTATTTTCATGATGGATGTATACGACGGGAACGATCTTGGCGTCTTGGGAGAATTAACATGCTATTTTCCATCTAGTGCATGAGAACCAGCACTCTATTGAAAACCCTCATGCTATTTTAAAATTCTGTGTTGAATTTGCTTTGGTTCTTTAAATATGTTTGCATATTTTTGATTCAAAGTAGACCATTTGTTCTATGAACAGGTTGAACAGGCTGACGAGACGTCTCTGGTTGATGATGTTGATAGCATCCAGAATGATCTGAGTTGTATTGCAGTCGGCCAATCGAAATCAGCACATGGTAAGCATTGATAGTGACAGCGAGCAACTCTGTGCGATTTACGGCAGTTAAGTCCTCCTCAACTGCAAAAAGCTTTTGTGTGCGTGGCCTACTACGAAGCCGACAGCCTAGTCCTAGTTCTCTGTTGAATATTATCTTTGCTTGTCGTTCTTTCGGTATATGACGGCAAGGTGAACAGCCTAACGTAGCCTGCCGTGTTTTATGCGCTTGAACACCAGCAGTATATAACTTGGTACAACTCGTAATTCATAGGAATAGGATTTGAAGCAGGGTAAACTTTTGATCCGTCGTTGATTGGACTTCTCATGCGGTCTCAATCTGTTGAACAGAATTCCAGCATGATTTGTACGCCGAATTGAGGAGTGATATCCCTCGATAATTGGCGCACTCCAGTCGATGCCCTTTTTTGTACAAAGGGCAAATGAAACCATCCAAATAACTAGTAGGCATTTGTTCTTTCTCCCATATCTTCGGAATGATATGGCGAAAGAGTTCGTGCAGCAGCTCACTTCCGTGTTTGAGAAATTCAGCCGGGAACTCGTTCTTTCCAGTAGCCTTGTTGTACTTCATCCTATTAATAGCTTTCTTTATCTCATCTAGTGTTGAAGGTAGTACAGCCTCTAAATTGTCATCGATTTGAATTCTGCTTCCAGATCCACATCCGTTATCTCCGTTCAACTATGTCTCGAAGTACTCTTTCCACCTGGCGGCATTGTTTTATTCGTCAACAATTTTCTTCGTATTTGTTGCACATGGCGGGAGAAGTCGCTGTTTTTCTCCGCACACCATTGACAGATTCGTAGAGCTGTCCCATGTCGTACTGTTCCATAACTTCTTGCGCTTGAGCAATTACTGCCTCTTCATGCTCCTTTTTCTTTTTGCGATGGATCCGTTTTTCGTCTTCCTCTACTTCCTTGTACCGCTGTCTGCTCTGACGGGTACCAGACACCAACATCCGGCTTCTGGTCACGTTTTTCTCGTCCGTCATTCTCTGGCACTCCTTGTCGTACGAACCGTTCCTTGGTCGTCGTTCAACAGAACCTATCACATCTCTCGCTACTGTGCTCATCGCTCCGTGGACTGATTTCCACTGATCGCTTAGGTAGATGTTCTCGTTGATTACGCTAATCCGCTTGCCGAGCTTCTGATGGTATTCCGCTACTACACCATCTGCTGACAACAGGCGTTGGATAGTGAAACGCATCGATTGCCGATTTCTAGAACTCGAAACGGATGATAAACGCGATCGAATTTTGCTTACGTGCTAAGTAGGTGCTGCGGATGACCATCCTACTATTGGTAGCAAAGTTCACTAAACGACGGCCGTCATCGTTGGTAACGGAATGAAGGCTCTCCGTACCAATGTAATGATAGGGCGGAAGAAATCCTCTCTTCTGATCTGCGCACCAGGTCTTGTCGAGACATTTGTAAAACGCATCCTTTAAGTCATCCGGTTTGTCGCTTGTCGGTGCATTAACATTGATCAGGCTGTAGTTCAACAAGTTGCCCCGAATCCTCATTGCGCACATCCGCTTGTTGATCGGCTTCTACCTAATAACGCGCATCATCTGCTTCCCGATCACTATGGAGCCGACTTCGTATTCATCTTTTTATGTGGTAGGTGTTGTATTTGAATGCAGTGTTAGCGACAGGATCCACCGCCCTGAATTCACGTTCTTCAGATCTTAGCCACCGCACTTCCTGAATAGCATCCACGCAAACGTCAACTTTTCGCAAAGGTCCTGACATTCCAGGTACCGAGTTCCAATCATAGTCCTTATTTCGTTGTCATTTTTCGTAGTGATCAATGAATTCGGTATGTTACCTTACCGGGGTCGCGCTACCTACATTACGTAGATGGGGCTACCACCTTAGGTTTAGTTGACACTTCTTACGTAGCCGCTGGATGTCAAACAGTCGTCGTACAGACGCTCGGAACGTACCTCCCTTCTAGCTGATGTCAGAAAGACAATAGTGCGCAGGTTGCACTACCAGCTATGTACTCAACCCTTAGCTTTGATCCGTGGAAGCTTGAGGTAGGAACATCTGAGGACCAGAGCTGTGTTGGACGCCCTTTCTGATTGTCGATTCACGTCCCGGGACACTGGTTTCACCTTGGGGTTAGCGAACTCGTGATGTATTCTTCGCCGCCACACACCATTCTCCTGCAGATGGCCAAAGATGGTTCTTAGCACTCGTCGCTCGAAGACTCCGAATCCTTCTCTCATGACTATAGAGAACTACCGGTCTAACGTTCTGTACATGATACATTTGGTACGGTTGTGAATCTTTCTCGACCACAGCTTCTCTTGGAGCCCATAAGTAATAGACGACGAAAGATAATCTGCGATAATACTTTGTAGGCAGCGTTTTAAATAGTAATTGCACTATAATTTGTCGATATTTTGTAGATAGGGCGTATAACGTCTTGATTCTACTCCTCCGTTAGCTGTTCCGTCTCCCAGATTCTGATACTGACTGAACCAATGCTGCAGTCGGCCTTCTGATACCGTGCTACAACATTGCTGCATTCTTCTCCTGTAAACCTCTTTGCACTCCTCTAGAACCAACGTATCTTGAAGTTCGTTTCACGTATTCGACGGATAGTATTAGGTGAAGATTAATCGAAAACTGAAATAAAACTAATCAAGCAATTTAAAACAAACCGTTTTTATTTATTTTGTATCTTTCTGTAAAGGCTTCGTTTTTATTCTGTTGTTGTTCCCGAAAAACGGACTTTTTTTAGACTTCTATAGCAAACCAAATATTTCATAGGCCACCCAGCTGGTGCATAGCTACTTTTCTCCATGAAACCAAATTTTCGCCACTATTTCCACAACCATGAACATAGAACAAGACTTTTGTCAAGTGCCATTAAAAACCTCCCGAAAATGTCGCAACACACTCGGAGGTGATAGAACCCAAACAAAACGACAAGAACGGCATTGGGCCTCCCCCACCACCTGCCAGTCAGTGGGGTGAATCCTCCTTCCACTCCAGTACAAACCAGAGATCAAAAAAATGGAAACCACACCGCCGACAATCCAAAGAACTGCTGACTAGAGTGGCCCATAATGATCAAACTACAAGAATCTTAAGGTACACCCGCTGAATTTGTATGAATTTGTATTTGAATCCCCAGATTCATCTGTGGAAGTTTGAGCGGAATCCGTGAACTCCAAAGAGAGAGGGGGGTCGTTCTATCTAAAAGCACTCGACTCAGAGGGGGAGATGCCTTGGCTAAAAGAGCTTGAAATTTATATGGCGGAAATCAACTAAATATATTGGAAGAATGGTTCGCAACAAGTTTGATTTCGTGTTGCTGGTAATAGAACAACAGATTAACCGTCAGTTCTCATGGGACGGTTGCCGAAGAAAATAAGAATGCCGACAATAGTCGCAATCACATAAAAAGTTCGAAGCTTTGTAAAAATGTTGCAAAACAGATTTCGATAATTCTGTCGATGTGACGATAGAGGATTAACTAGCACTCAAGCGTGAACAGAAAAAGAAGTAATTTGACATCGTATGTTCGAGATAATTGCACGAGAAGTGTGGCATCGGCTTAGAATGCCGAGAATAGGTAAATAGCTCTATAAGTTTCTTGTTTCTAAACGAAAAGACTTCTGGTTTATTGCAGTCTCTTTGGAGAATATTCAAATCAAAAATGACAGAAACTCATCAAATTGGTGAAACCTTTTTACTCATATATATTTTATAGTAGCTTCTGAGGGTCCAAAAAACAAATTTGAGAAGTATAACTTAAAATTTATACAGTTTGATTTTTTCTATACAAAAATGGCCCACCTTACCGCTCACCGCCCGCCGCGCGGAACAAACACTTACTTGTTTTATTTTTATCCGCCGTCAGCGTCAATGTTTGCGGCGAATTATGCGACAGCGGCGATGACAGCGAGGATGACAATGATGATGATGCCGATGACGAGAATAGTGTCGCTCCGGCCGGAGTTTCAATCCCGGCACTGTCCTCGGAGCCACCGTTCTCATTCGAGTTTAAATATTTTCCATTAATCTGCTGCTGTTGTTGGTGGCGATGGTGCTGTTCCTTGACTAACGACCCCGTCGCCGAATCGCTATAATCGTTGGGACTACTACTGCTGCTGCGTTTGCTGTTCGTATGCCGAAGGATCCTTGACGAAGCTGCCGCAGCTGGAATGAGAAACGAGAAATCAAATTGAGAGATTAGTGGTTGTTTTATTTTTCAACTTTTTTTTGCGATGGTTTCTGGTAGGGGATTGGGGGTCGGATGGCCACCCTAAAGATAAAAAAAAAACAAAACAAAGTTTAATTATGCTGAACCCACTATTTTCAAGTCTCTGTTAGAGTATTATCACAGAAAACAATAAAAAAAAATACATTCAATACGAAATGAAAAAAAATGTAAAATGATTGTTGTGTTAAAAATACATTTGAACAAACTGCGACAATTTGCATATTTTTTCAATACTTTTCATTGAATTCTGACTCAGTACTTTGAAATTTAACAGCAAAATGGACATTTTTTAGAATCACGCTAAATTCTATGATCAGCATTTGTCCAATGATCATTCATGAATTCAAAGGATGCATAAGCAATGTTGACGTTCTTAACAGAAGTTGCTTACAAATCTAGCGTAATATTTGAAAAGAGCCTATCTGTAAAACATAAACATTGAGAAAATCGCGCGCGAATATTCCGTACCATATTCATTATTCTTATTTCAAACCTATACACTTTTTTGTAAATTTTTATTCGTTTTCGACACTTAGTCCAAATCATTTCAAATCTCATACAATACAACAAGTCGTGCAAACGATGAAATTTAAACAACATCGCCAGATTAGTATTTTTACGAATCTCAAAACCAGTTATGCCCCTTCACTTAGGCCCTTTGATGGAGCATGATTCCAGTTGAGCCCTTCCAGTTTGGCCCTTTGAAAGAACATGGTTCTAGTTAGACCCTTTTACAATTGAATATTTTGTGGATAATTGAGGTGCTTTGCGTAATTTATGAACGAATAAGGAAAACACAAATCAATTCCAAAATATCAGGACAAATAATTTTACATAGAATCTGATTTTGATAAAACATTTCAATTAGGCCTTTTCAGGTATCTCATTATCAGTTAGGCCATCAGTTTTAAATGCGCTAGAAATCATCGACAAACATGTGTTTTGCAAATTCGTAAGGCTTCATAGAGAGAGTTTACGCAGATCTAGATATGAATAATGAAAAATAGTGGTTGGAATAATTAGTAATAATACAGAAAGGTAATTTATGACAAAAACTAAGAGTGTTCATCTTGCCCCCTATTCCCCTATGCGGTTAAACGGAACAATAGCTCTGTTTCTATCGCATTTTTGTAAAGGGGATGGGGAGCTTATGAATGGCGGGAGGTTATAAAAGTTAATGGTAAGTGTTATACGCGAGAGTCTTGCGGACTCTGTTTAATTTAAGGACTGATTTCACGCATCGAGTCCACATCGGTGATGACTTCTAATACTAATGCGAATCGTTTTGGTTTGGTTAATGGGGTACCACGGATGTCAACTACAATGATGATTGCGAAGTTGAATGTTATGAAACAGTTTGATAATGGTGATAACAATTTTGAACCAGCCAGATCTGGTGATTAAGTACTTTTAGCCCTGTGCGAATCCAATGGTTTATCGTGTAATCCTTACTAGGATCCATACATGGACACCTTCCGACATCCCTGCACGAATTTCTTCAGCGGTTACTACAACAACTTCTCTAGTCATTTCTCAGTAGGGTGATCCAGAGTTTTTTAGGACTATTTTTTCCATGAACCCTTCAATAATTCCTGTGAACCGTTCTGAGGGTTCATTCAGACCTAATTCCAGGATTCAATCAGGATTGTTTTCTATTAGTTAGTCAGTGTTCAGACAGACTGGATGGACTAGATGATCTTGGTCCTTGTAATAATAAGTCTAGAAGTCTATTTCGATGCAGATGTTTGATCAGATAGATAAGTTCCAATATTACAATAGCTAATGATGCAAAAAATTGGTAATTTTAGTGCTCCAAGCAATTTTCTATAATAATTAAAAAAAAAAACACTTGGTCCAGTGTGATTCAACGGCAACCAGTTAACCTACAAATTACACCAGAGATTTCACCGAGAACATCCACAGGAATTCCTTCAGTATTCGTTATTCCTCTGCGGATTCATACAGGAATTTCATCCGAAAAATTCATTTAGGGGTTGCTACGAGATTGCCTTAAGGAAATTCGCCAACAACAATCGTTCAATTATTGGTTAAGAAATTTCTTCAGGAAATCTACCAGGTTTATGTCTAACATTTGTTTAGGGAAATCTTTTCAATATTCTCTCTCATTTTTTTCAATATTCCTCCAGTGGTTCCTTCAAGAATTCCTTCATAGATTTTCCTATATTTGCATATGGGCTATTATTCAGGAGTTCAAAAAAAATGAATTCTGCGAGCGTTACTCCAGGAGCTTGAAGAGAAATCTTAGAGAGATTCTTCTGAAAAACAGACAAAGATCTTTAAGGAATTCTCCAGAAAGATTCTTTAAGAATATTTTCCATGTGTTCCTTCTGGAATTCCTTCAAGAGTTTATCCAAATACTTATTTAGGGATTTTCTATCAATACATCTTGAAGATTTTTCTACATTCCTTCATATTTTATTTAAAGATATTTTAAGAAACTATTTTCAGAACTTGTCCAGAGATTAGAAAAGAATCAAAGGAATTGAATCCCATGTATTTCTCACAATGTATTCTTTATTAATAGACTATGATTGATATGAGGAAAGCTTATGCATATTTTTGCCTGCCGTAACCGTCGTCTTGTTCTACTGTTTTACTGTTGATTCAACTGAAGATCCTGCACACCTCAGTTCACGACGCCCAAAGCCCATCATCAAACGCCCACTAATAACAGCAAATTTCCCTAATGCCACGATTATCTTATCGCCTAGGTCTGTCTATCTTATCGTTGGAAAAGCACGAATAAAACCTATTCTCGATTCTTGCCTTGCAATTTCGCAGTCCATACAAGTGCACTGCAATCGGGCAAACCAAACGGCTATTGTAGGTATCTCCCTTGTCATCACATTCCGGGTGATTGTCGTTGTGCGAGCGCCTGTGTGACATTTCTATATCGTCCGGTGAACGAATGCAGCCACGATATCCACCAGACAATGCAAAGATAATGAGGACTGTGACGAAGTAAACTTGTGAAATTCAAACAATAATAACTTTGAAACCAATGCTACAGTTTTTTTTTGTTTAATAAACATATTATTAAATTAAATATGACTTTCGGCGCTCAAGAATCCAACTGGTAACTCGGTTCAAGGCGTAATTTGACAACGTAAGGTGGTCGCCAGTCTACGATCCACTGACATTACTGTCATCGTGGTGACTAAGCATCTTGTGCCACAACCTCGACAAGTAGGAAGCTTAAAGAAAAACTAATTACAATCTATTAGAATTTGGAAGACTATTCGGGAACGGCCATAGATTCTCGATTAAGAAGTAGGTAATAGTGTGTAAAACGATACAACATATCATTTATACTATGTTTCCATAGGTAGTCTAAATAGCTAATGATCACGAAGTGAATTTGACAACTAGAGTGTATACCACATTATTCAGTAAGCGGGATCTGAATCCCTTTGATACAGATTAGATTCATAATCGTTTCTCTAGTTACAGAGGCCAGAATAGCCTAAATACTGAAACGTTGATATTAGGACAGAACAACTGAAGAGTCTACTGAATTGTAAGATGACAATTGAAATATTTAATATGACCTCCTTATGAACTGCTCACCAATATTTTAAGCTTTGAAGCAATAAATAAACAGCTCTCAAACATCAGTTTAAACCTTCGTCCTATATCAACAATGACAAACTTGCCAATAACGGGGATAAGCTACGCTCATAAGTTCTATTAAAAATGAATCTAAAGGAATGACAAACAAAATATTTCACCGAATTGACAGAAAATCTGAAGCAGGCATGGAGAAAAAGGTTTATTTGACAAATCTCGCGTAACAATTCTGAAGGGCCGATGTTCAAATAATTAACAAGTCCATGAGCAAGTTTTGATGCCCTTCGTTAGCATCTCCCAAAACCGCCAATTATGCAAACATTGTCAACATGAACATAAAACTTACCGATATAAACACGATTTCCATAACACCCAATAATCGCTTTTTTTAATCATTCATTGGCCCCCTGCTTAAAACGGCCTATGATCGGATCTCTCTCCATTAAGAGGGTCTACAATCGGGAAATTTCACAAACTGTCATGTTTTAGCATGGGGAGAGGCCAATGACTCTCTCTCATTCTCTCTCTTGCTCATTCATTGAAAACTAAAAGGGCCTAGCCTTGGGTTAAAGCAACAAAGTTCAATTTGGCCTATAGAAAGGCATATGCCTGTTTGAAAACCAGAAATAGGACAAGCATTTAAACTAATCATTTTTTACGCATTTTTTGCAATTTTTAGAATAAACGAGCTTGAAATCACATTGATTGATTATTGAATACTGAGAAATAGGAATTGAAAATGTGGTGAACAATATTTAAACCGAATTCAAAATCTCAAAATCAACGATATGTAGATTGGCTCTTTTGAATTATCACACGAGAAATGTTAGACATTTAAAGTTTCATACCATATATGTTGCAAAAACTATACAGAATAATAAGAGTAACATTTGAAAAACTCGAAACACACAAGAAGAAGAAAAACAAAAAGAAGAAGAAACCATTATTTGTTGTGAAGAATACCAAATATATTTTAATTTTAGACAAATACCGCGCCTAGTATTTCCGCAAGAAACCGAAAAGAGATCAAACAAGGATCTATTTACAAATTTCGTAACGCTGAAGGGGATGGGTGGGTGTCCTTAAGATGTTACAGCTCATACGAAATTTGAAAAATAGTCATACAACATGTGTTTCGAGGGTGAGTTTTATGAAATTTGTGGATGAATCCCAAGAATCAAAGCAAAACGAAAGCAAACAAGATTCAGAAGCTTGTTTTGGACATTTCTCGGAGAGTATACCTAAAACTCTTTTTTTAAATCCTCGTGATATTAAAACAAATAGTAAATCTCATATTAAGGACTGTTCATTTTATAAAGTGGACACTTTGGACATGCAATATCTTTTCAATTTAAGGTTTAAAGTACGTCCAGACGGAAGTAATAATATAGTATTTAAAATAAAAATAACTTACGCCTTCATAGAGTTGCTGATTTAGTCCCCACGTCATATTTTAAGCACAATAGAAAAACAAATAATTTATTTTCAGAAGACCACTCAAAGCACAATGACAATCATCAAGATTGGGAACACTGCTTGAATTAAATCAAATTTATTTTGCATGTATTATTTTCAGAATGTGTTATTCTGAGACTACCTATCAAAATATTTTGAGAAAAACGCTTACAGTTTGCTCTAGATCGATAAACATGCGTATATAATTTTAAAAGAATGGGATTTTTCAATAAAACGACCATAAAGAGTAAATTTGGTACCCAAGAATACGGTTAAAACTCAAGATTTTGCTATTTTTTATACATATATAGTTTCTTTAGTAATCTAAACCAGTTTTGAACACGCTTATTATTTTACTTTTATGCTGGAAGTAAAAAGATGGTGTATCAGCAAATTTGACCATAAGGAATAGATCACTAAAGTGACTCTGCGTCAGGAACTGATGGAATATTATTGATGTTTTTAAAAGCTCTACCTTAAGTTGAATAGTAAAGGATACCAACATACAATTTGTTCATTAAATTTAGGATTTTTTCATGCGAAAAATAATGCTTAAACTTGACGAACAGTTTTTCTTAGGAGTTTTTACAAAAACTATTTAGTTCTTCAACCGAAAGCATTTTGTAAGTTTCTGTATTTTCATAACATCTATATAAATAAAAATGGAATGGTGTTTGTATGTCACGAAATAACTTGGGAACGAGTCAATGGATTCACCTGATTCTTTCACAGTCAGATTCTTGAAGTGTTCCGACGTGTTTGTATGTTAAAAAAAACTCTAAATGTACACCGAGAAAGTCGAAAAAATGAGAGTGAATATAACTGTTATTTTGTATGGGACGTCACATGGAGTTTTTCAACAGCCTACTTGATGGCAAGACGAAGATTGCCGGGACCACTAGTTGTAGAATAATAGTTGAACGATACACAGAAAACCGTTTACGATTTCATCAATAAATAAAAAAGATATAGCATAAACAAGGTGTCCACTTTATAAAATGAACAGTCCCTACAGTATGCTTTTTTAATAACTTACTCAAGGAAATTAATCAGAAATGATTTCAGGTATTTGTCCAAAGATTCAGATATTACTCCGAAAATTTCTTCATGTTGAATAGAAGGTTAATCTGAGGACTGAAAACTTCTAGAAATTTCCTTGACTTTCCTGGGCATAGAGTATCATCGTACCTGCCAAACGATATACGAATGCAAAAATGGAAACTTTGGCAAAAAAAGCTCTCAGTTAATAACTGTGGAAGTGCTCATTGAACACTAAGCTGAGAAGTAGGCTTTGTCCCAGTGGAGACGTAATGCCATAGAGAAGAAGATTGTTTAAGACTTCTGTTTCACTCCCGCACCAAATGTACCATGTACAAAACGCTTATAAGACCGGTGGTCCTCTATGGACCTGAATCATGGACCATGCTGGAAGAGGACCTGCATGCACTCGGAGTGTTCGAACGAAGGGTGCTTAGGACGATCTTTGGCGGAGTGCAGAAGAACGGTGTGTGGCGATGGAGAATGAACCACGATCTCTACGGTGAACCCAGTATCCAGAAGGTTGCGAAAGCCGGAAGGGTGCGCTGGGCAGGGCATGTTGCAAGACTACCGGACTACCAATCCTGCAAAAATGGTGTTCGCGTCGAATCCGGTTGGCACAAGAAGGCAGGGAGCACATCGAGCGAGGTGTCTTGATCAGGTGCAACAAGATCTGGAGAACGTGGGTCAAAATCGAAGTTGGAAAGAAACAGCCATGAACCGGGTAAATTGGCGTAACATCCTTAACGAGGTTTTATCAAATTAAGTGATGTAACACCAACTAAATAAATAATAAGACTTCTGTTTAGAACAAAAAAAAAACAATTCAACCAGAAACTTTTCCAGAGCTTCCTTAGTACTTCCTTTTTAAGGGATTTTCTTTGGATTTCCTACAAAAAAATTCCTTGAGAATTTATGCAAGAATAAATATTAATATCTGAGGAAACTTTCAGGAATTGCTCCAAGGATTGCTCCTAAGATTCTTGGGTATTCATCACGTAATTCTTTGTAATTTAAGAATTTGTTGAAATAAATCAAATCTTGAAGTGATGTCTGATGAAACTTTAGTAAGTTTTCAAGTCACTCCCGATGAATAAAAATTTGTAGAAGAACTCATGGACTCTTGAGAAAATTTTGAAAGATATTTTAGATACATTTCTAAGATGATTGAATAAAAAAGCATCAATCGAATCTCTGGATTTTCTGAGACAATTTTCAGGAATGATCGGAGGATTTCATTAAAAAAAATCAGTAGTACTCATTATAAACTCATGAATAAACTATTTGAAGATTACATGGGGATTTTTTAATAAATTCATTGAGTAATTTTTGAAAAAAAAAACTGCAGTTTGATGAAATACTATATAAATTCCTAGGAAAAAAACATCTAGAGGTACTCAATAACGAAACACAAGTGGAATTTGAAGAATTACAGACATTTTTAGAGCAAGTTTTTGGAGGATGAAGTCGGATAAAAATGCTTGATCCATGAACGAATTTCTTCGAAAACTCTGAAACTAACCTTTGCGAGTTATCTTAGAGAAATTCCATAAGAATCTTTGGAAGATCCCCTAGAACAACAACTGGAAAATTCGGTTCGGATTAATGGAAAATTATCTGAAGGAAATGCTAAGATGGTTTTTCATTTTCATTTTCATTTTCATTTTGCAGCGTTTGGTGGGGCAATGAGAGCGCAAGTCAGTCCAAAGCCGGGGTAAGGGATAGGTAATGGCCGTAATAGTCTATGCGGACCACTTGAACACCATCGGAAAGGATAAGAAGGGTTGGGGTAGGGTATAGGGAATGGAGAAGACTTGACACAGTAATGCGATTAATGCTGCAAAATGTAAATGTGCTGAAAGCAATTTAATTTGAGTTTTGAAGTTTGATTTGACTTATTAAAATTCCAAATAGATCGGCCATTGTACAAGTAAGAAAGAATATGCTGATTCGCTTTCTAGAAATTTTATAAACAACAAAATAATAACAATATGAGAGTGATGCTAAGGGCTGCTGATGGCACAATGCGACGCTTTAGGAGATTTTGATACTGAATGAACATTACTATACAGAGCGCAATTTAATCGATGGTGATAACTTTACAAACTTTATCTGTTTTTACACTGATTGACGATGCTGATTTATATAAAAATATTTAAAAAATATTTGATATTAGTTCATTTGTTTATGTGATCTAGGTGTTAATAATGGAAAAATTTTACATACCCTTGATGAAATACTTCCCTGACCAGAAATATTATATTTTGAGCGCCCTTTTCGAAGCTATTCTATCCAGGTATCCATGTACTGCTTTCAATCCTGAAATTATTCTTATTGTGCATGCTCATGCATTATATTAGTGATGCTCATAATCATGCAACAGATAAGAAGGAGAGAAAAAGAGAATATAGGAACAGTGATTAGTAATGAGTTAATTATGTAGTTTTGTTAGAATTATAAACAATTAAACAGCAGTAATGAATAACTTATAAAATACTTTGCAGCATAGCTGAGCCTTTCGGAACGTAAGACCGATGTATAAAAATAATTTGTTTCGAAATTGTCCGCGTGGTCTTCTAGTGCCCCTATTAGATCAGAATCAGTCATAGACATACATATCGAATGCTCGCCATGACCCTATGACCAACATTTGTATATGTATAGACTTAGCTGATGTGGCTTTTCTAATAGGTAGTTCTTTCACTGATTGATTGTCTTCAAAACCTTGTCAAGTATAGAAAATTGATTTTATTTCATTTATTACTACATTAAAGCTACATTGTACTTATTAAGTATTAGGTATTATTTTATGTTTTAATCACTATTGATATTATCAAGGCCAGAATTCCCAGTGAGTGAAGAATTTTATAGTACTAGAACACCATAGAAGATCGCTTAAACATTACCTAATCATGGAACGGCTTTTTGCTCTATTATTTTAGGTAGATGCTATTGATCTCCCTTTGCTCCTATCCGCAACCCGGTGCACGCGCCCTGTTGGTTTTCGAAAACCTCGTAGAAGATTACAAACCGGCTGTTTATTGTAGCGACACACCTTGCCTTGCTAGCAATTGAAATTGAAACTTTGCTGGCAACCCTGGAGAAAAATCTAGTACCACACTAACACACCCTTTGTAATACAACAGGAAATAAAGCCAGAATTTTTTGTATCGTTCACAAGACCAGACGCGTTTTCTTCACGGTCGTTTGGAAGAAAATTTTCTCGTTTACAGTCCACTTATTCCCGAGCTTGTACATTCTGGTCCTTACAACCCGGATTTAACTAGTTTTCGGAATGATGTGACCGACTTTTGTGCGCAAAAAGTCGGAATTCGCGAAGTGAAAGTGATTTTCCGGAAGATTTCTTTGGGCTTTGTGTTGAATCAACCGAATGTCGTCGGCAAACAGCGA
>NW_018734760.1:0-28382 GCF_002204515.2 Aedes aegypti
AACAGATCTTAATTCCCATCTACGAAATGAATTTGGTCTTAAACCGACTCTAGTTCATCCTTTGTAGCCAACTGATTACTCATGCTGGTTTTGATTCTGATCATGTCCCTGTTACATTTCAAATATCCCAAGAAGCGATTCTCAATCCTATCAGCTCCACTTTCAATTATTTACGAGCTGACTGGAATATATATACAACGTATGTTGACTCTAATCTTGATGTTAACATTTCTTTAGAAACTAAACTTGATATTGACAATGCTCTTGAAACTTTAACAAATTCCATTGTTGAAGCCCGGAGCATTGCAATTCCAAAATGTGAAGTAAAATTTGAATCCGTGATTATAGACGATGATCTTAAACTTTTGATCCGTCTTAAAAACGTGAGGAGAAGGCAATTTCAACGCACTCGCGATCCTGCTATGAAAATTATATGGCAGGATTTGCAGAAAGAAATCAAGAAACGTTTTGCTCAATTAAGAAACAAAAATTTTGAAAATAAAATTTCTCAATTAGACCCTGGCTCTAAGCCCTTTTGGAAATTATCTAAAATCTTGAAAAAACCTCAGAAGCCAATACCGGCATTGAAAGAGGAAAACAAATTATTACTAACTAATTGCGAAAAAGCTCAAAAACTTGCTATGCAGTTTGAAAGTGCGCACAATTTTAAATTAGGACTTACTAGTCCAATTGAAAATGAAGTTACTCAGGAGTTCGAAAATATTCTCAATCAAGAGAACGTTTTCGAAAATGCCTGGGAGACTGATTTGGAAGAAGTGAGAACTATTATTAAAAAATTCAAAAACATGAAAGCTCCTGGCGATGATGGAATTTTCTACATCCTCATCAAGAAACTTCCAGAAAGTAGCTTATCATTTTTAGTTGATATATTTAACAAATGTTTTCAATTAGCATATTTTCCTGACAAATGGAAAAATGCTAAGGTTGTTCCAATTTTAAAACCAGACAAAAATCCTGCAGAAGCTTCTAGCTATCGTCCAATCAGTTTGCTTTCCTCCATCAGTAAACTTTTTGAAAAGGTTATTTTTGAAACAGAATGATGGCCCACATCAACGAAAATTCAATTTTTGCCAATGAACAGTTCGGGAATTCCGCCATGGACATTCGACCACTCATCAACTTTTACGTGTAACAAATTTGATCCGTTCCAACAAATCTGAAGGCTATTCTACTGGTCTTGCTCTTCTAGACATAGAAAAAGCATTCGAACAGTGTTTGGCATGAAGGTTTTGATTGTAAAATTAAAAAACTTTAATTTTCCAACATACATTGTTAGAAATAATTCAAAGTTATCTGTCAAATCGTACACTTCAGGTTAATTATCAGAACTCCAGATCTGAAAGACTTCCTGTAAGAGCTGGTGTTCCTCAAGGCAGCATTTTGGGACCAATATTATACAATATTTTCACATCTGACTTACCTGAGTTACCTCAGGGATGTCAAAAATCTTTGTTTGCGGATGACACAGGCCTCTCCGCCAAAGGACGAAGCCTGCGTGTCATCTGTAGTCGATTGCAAAAAAGTTTGGATATTTTTTCTTCATACTTGCAAAAATGGAAGATTTCTCCTAATGCTTCCAAAACTCAACTAATAATATTCCCACATAAACCAAAAGCTCTTTATTTGAAACCTTCAAGTAGACATGTTGTCACGATGAGAGGGGTTCCAATAAATTGGTCAGATGAAGTTAAGTATCTAGGGCTCATGCTAGATAAGAATTTAACTTTCAAAAATCACATTGAGGGCATTCAAGCCAAATGTAATAAATATGTAAAATGTCTCTATCCCCTTATTAATAGAAAATCAAAACTTTGTCTTAAGAACAAGCTTTTGATATTCAAACAAATTTTCAGGCCAGCCATGTTGTATGCTGTACCAATATGGACTAGCTGTTGTAATACCAGGAAGAAAGCTCTGCAGAGAATTCAAAATAAAATTCTGAAAATGATTCTGAGGCTTCCTCCATGGTATAGTACCAATGAGTTACATAGAATATCCAATGTTGAAACATTGGAACAAATGTCAATACAATCATTAATAATTTCAGGCAAAAATCGTTACCAATCTTCTATTGCCACGATTAATGCGTTATATGTTTAGGTTAAGTTAGGTTAAGTATATTAAAACATTTTTTTTTCTCTAATAAGCAGGTGAAATCAACTCACCTGTAAAAAAACTGAACTGCTACGGCAAATGAAATGTAATATGTTGTTAACAAAATGTTAATTAAATCTTAAATTTGTATTACCAAATTAGGATGATAGTGTTGTCAAATAACACAGAACACCTAGATATAAGAAATGAATGTAATGTTTGGAATGATACTAATAAAGAAATTAAAAAAAAAAAAAAAAAAATCTTGGCGTCTAGCGCAAAAAATTGCGAAAAATATCGAAAAAACCGATTTTTGACAGAATTCATTGTGTTGAAATGCTGTTAAATGAGCGGTGAATGGCCCGTACTTACGGTACAAAGATTTATGAAAATGTTGTATGTTTTTATTCACCCCACGATGGGGCGAATAAGAACACTGTTCAGTAAATATCAATACTTTTTTCATTAATTTTTCATTTCAAAAATGGAAAAAAAACCTCTTTTTCATATGTATCTCAAAGAAATATCCCAACGTATTTACCCAGTGAAGAAGAAAATTAAAATTTTTAAAATCAATTTCAATTTTTGATCATGTTAGATATCAGCAAAAATGGCGGATGTTTTAAGCTGTCAAAATGGTTGAGATTTCAATATTTTCTTCTCAATTTTATAATGTGCAATGTAGCAAAATTATTAATTTGAAAATAGTCTATCGATACTCTGTTGCTACTGAACTAATGGGAAAATATATGTCATGATGAATTCAAAAGTTTACCATTGCACAATAGTAATTTCTAACTGTAGGTCGCTTTGTTTCAATTCGCCCCACTTTTCTATTCACCCCCGTTTTACGATATAACTAAAATGGCTGCAAGGGATGTTTTTAAAAAAATTCCAAGACAAATTCTTAGAGTAGTTCCTGGAATAACTTCCGGAATGTATTTCATCAAGAATGCAGAAGAAATTTATCAGAAAATAATCCATGGAGAAATATTGTACAGAAATCATTAGATTATTTATGAGTTTCATGAAGCATCATAAGGTGTACTGTCTTAAGGGATATCTAGAGGATATCTCAAGAAAAGATTTGGATGTATTGAAAAATAAACTTGAATCGATTCCTGAAAACTTTGCACGATACATATTTACTGGGGCGAATCTACTTACAAGAAAGCTTGAAAATCCGATCTCCCATTTCTTTATTACAACCCTTATGATAAAAATATGATTCTGTGAGATGTGCAGCATTATCGGTGCATTAAAAGTGGACCAAAGACGTAGTAGGCTTATATGGAAATTACTACGGAGAAATTAAAAAAAAATGTTCCTAACACGTTAGTTTTGTGTTACCATGGCTACGATCTCCAAACACCAATTGTAGTAGCCATGCCGTAAAACTATGAACAGGTTTGTGAGTTGTATTATTCATTCTAGTTTTACCTTCCGAGTAATAAAGACGTTTAATTATCAAAGCTCTTTTCATTCCTCAAGACTATTTAAGAAGGTAACATTTTGACGACGAGTTTCAAGCCTAAAGATCCGAATCAACAATAATCCGGCCGACTCAAGTCAAATCCGAGGATGGAGCTGTTAGAGGAGAAATTTCGCTGTCGGAGGTGAAGCATCAAATGGCTCATCAGAGCAACTGTTTTGGGGATGCTTCTGGAATAATTCACCGGGAATCGTGAGGCACCAGCTTAGCGAAGCGCTCCAGAGAAGATTCTCGAATCACTCGCTTCTAACATCAAGGACATCGACCCGAAAAACAGACTAAACTCCGACTGCTGGTTTTCCAAGAATGAGGATGCCAGAGATTTGATGATTTGAATGTAAGGCACTTGCTGCGCAGTCTCAGCGTCCCGATGGACGAGAAATTTCTCAACTATCTGCTGCCATCTCACCGACGTTGTCGGTTGATAAATCAATCCAAGAAGCAAAACTAAAGAATTGCATGTATAATACACACGAAGTTTGTAAGAAAATCACAACAAATTGATATAGACGTTGATGGATCGATTCATAATTTTAAACACACGGATAAACGTGTTCATTTTTATCAGTTTACACCTGATTCGTTTCCAGATGTTCTAGATCTAGGATATCATTCTTGATTTCTGGTAAACTTAAACTTTTGGTTTTGGCTATGGATTTCATTTTTTTTGCTTTGCATAAAAAAACGGAATAAACATTGCTTTTTGCTAGCTCGTTCAGTGTTGCCAAACAACCTACCATACCGTTACCATGCGAAGCTGCTTATTTTTGTTGGATTCCTCTCGGTGCATTGATCATTTGCTTAGGATGGTTAGCGATTATGGTAATCTTTCACAACGCTGGCTGATCGCTGCCTACCAGTTGCTTATCGCACACCACATCTATTCAATGGACTGGTTTCCAGTTCGAAGTTTGCAGCGCTGATTATATTTTGAGGTTGATTGTATCTCAACATCATCGTAAAATTCTGTATAGCTGAGTCTTGAGAATTTAAATTTCATTAGGCAGGGAATTTAAATTTCATTAGGCAGGGTGATAGTTATCTATAGAAATGATGATCTAGGCTTATTTCTAATGTTGGTCCGATCTTCAAACATATCAAGCTTTCCGTCTTGTGCTCCATTTAGTCAACGAAACATTCATGGATCGTCATAATTTCGCTAGATATCGCGAACACTTTGAGCCTGAAAAGCAAGAGACAACTTTATTAAAATATGTTACTGGCTGGTATTGAGACAATAGACAGCATTTGTGGTTTACATTTAACTAGTGGTTGAAGGTGCATAACACTTCTGCACCACCGATAATTTTGCTTTTACTTGCAGAAATTGTGTAATAACAACGCTTACTTCCTGATCGTCGACAAGGTGGGGACAATTTCAACTAGTGGGAATGACAAAATGAGTAAATAGCTCCGTCTCTTGTTCGTCAATGCTATAGATGTTAGATTAGACTGGGCCTTAAATGTTAAATAAGAAAAACGTGAACTTATTTTTTTTTAATTTTTAATCAAATCAAGGTTATGGCTGATTTGGGAAACAACACATTTTGCAAACTAGAATTTTTTTTTGCTCCAGTTCAGCTAAACTGCAATGTGTAGACTCTCAAGTATAGGACCATTTTGAACACTGCTTTAAAAATTTAATTGAGGCTTTCGGTATGTTTATTTCAAAGGTATAAAACAAAAATTATTTTGTTTCTCATATTTATTATTTTAAAACAAGCTTAACATAATAGGAACATTACCAAACTTCCAGTTTAATGCATATTCTATATTGCTTTCAACATCACTCACTCTCACTAGCATTCAGTCTCATTCTAATCTCTCCATTCGCTTTAGTCGACTTCCTCAACGGTGGGTCCCGAACTGCCACCGTATCCTCCTGCCTGTTGGCCACAGCTAGAGGCTCCCGATCCCGGCTCCACCCTGATGCAACCAAGTCATTATTGGACTACATACTCGACTCAGCTCCTGCATCTTGTGCTCGAACTCGTCCTTTCTCGCCATCGTATTGCCCATCCAGCCATCGGAGCGTTTCGTCACATTTGTCCTTCACGGTGTTCTTGTCCGACTCGCTCAGTTTGTCTCCGGCCGATTTCGAGGGATTGTTTTAGCTGGAAACAGTATCCTTCTAGCTGGTTGCGGGCAGAAAACGCGTTCCCGTTGCCTTTCGTCCTCTCGCGGTACTTTTTCTGCGTCGGACACCATTCGATCGATGTCGGCCTGACTCAGACGGCCCTTGTCGTTCTTGATCGTGATGTTCTTTTCCTTACCGGTACTCTTTTCCTTGGCAGTTACATTAAGAATGCCGTTGGCATCAATGTCGGAATGTGACCTCAATCTGGGGAACGCCTCTCGGTGCTGGCGGAATGCCTGATAGTTCGAATTGGCCCAGACGGTTGTTGTCTCTGGTCATGGCACGTTCTCCTTCGAACACCTTGGATCGATACTCCTGGCTGATTGTCCGCATAGGTGTGAAGGTTTTGGTTTGCTTGCACGGGATTCTGGTGTTGCGGTCAATCAGTTTGGTCATGACTCCTCCAGCTGTCTCGATGCCCAATGAGAGTGGAGCCACATCAACCAGTAGAACGTCTTTGAATCTTCTCGTCCTTGTCTCCGCTGAGGATGGCCGCTTGAATTGCTGCACCGTATGCGACTGCTTCATCTGGGTTGATTGATAGATTCAACGATTTTCCACAGAAGAAGTTCTGCAGCAGATTTTGTACTTTTGGAATGCGAGTCGAGCCACCAACTAGGACGATGTCGTGGATTGAGCTCTTGTCCATTTTGGCGTCGGCCAGAGCCTTTTCGACTGGTTGAAGCGTGGAACGGAACAGATCCGAGCACAGTTCCTCAAATCGAGCCCGGGAGATTTTTGTGTAGAAAGTCGATTCCATCGGCAAGGGCATCGATTTCCAGCGTTGCTTCAGTGCTGGATGACAATGTTGCGTTTTGCTCGTTCGCATGCCGTTCTCAGTCGTCGCAGAGCTCGTGCATTCGATGAGATGTCTTTCTTATATTTGCGCTTGAATTCCTCAACGAAGTGAGTCACCATGCGATTATCGAAATCTTCTCCTCCCAGATGAGTGTCACCGGCAGTGGCACGTACCTCAAATAGCGATCCCTGGTCAATGGTCAGAATGGAGACATCGAATGTTCCACCACCCAAATCGAAGATCAAGACCGTTTCGTTCACCTTTGAGATTCTTGTCCAGGACCGTAGGCCAGAGCAGCTGCCGTCGGTTCATTGATGATTCGCATCACATTGAGTCCCGCAATGGCTCCGGCGTCTTTTGTGGCTTGTCGCTGGGAATCGTTGAAATATGCTGGAACTGTGATGACTGCGTTTTTTGCAACTCTTTCCCAGATAGGCTTCGGCCGTTTCTCTCATCTTGACCAGAACCATGGAGCTTGATTTCTTCCGGAGCGAATCGTTTCTTTTCTCCCTTGAACTCGACTTCGATCTTCGGTTTGCCAGCATCGTTGAACACCTTGAAGGGCCAGTGTTTGATATCGGCCTGGATTTTCGGGTCGTCGAAACGGCGTCCAATCAATCGTTTTGGCGTCAAAAACGGTGTTCTGCGGATTGAGGGCCACCTGGTTCTTGGCGGCATCACCGATCAGCGCTCCGAGTCCGAGAATGCCACATAGCTGGGGGTGGTTCGATTTCCTTGGTCGTTGGCGATGATTTCCACTTTGCCGTGCTGGAACACTCCTACACAGGAGTAGGTCGTTCCCAAATCAATACCGATTGCAGACATTTTTGCTTTTGTACTGATGTTTAACACTTTTGATTCGAAATAATACTCTTTTCCACTGTATTCACTTATTTCACTGTTTGAATTTATTTCACGTTGAAATTTTGTTTTCACTTGCGTAGGTTTGCGTTTTGGCGCTTTATCTCTCTTGCTTGTGATTCGTTCTCTTGTTTGAACTGTTATGACGGGAGCTGCTCGAACCGAGCGCTTATATAGTGGGAAGCGAGCAAATCTAGAAAGTTCGAGCAGTTTCCATAAATGTTCGAGTAGTTTCGTTGTCTTGGCTTACTCGACTTGCTACCAGAACGAAATAGGTGCAGCAAATTCTAGAACCAATCGAGCAGTTTCGAGTATCAGATCGAATTTTCGTTATATGTCTGGGATGCTCTGTTGCGTATACCATATATGTCAAGAATAGTGTGCGTTTCACACATTAACCCACGTGCCCAGGGGTGTTCAAACTCTGTCTTTAGGATCACTCTGGTATACAAAAGGAGGAAGCTTCGGTCCTTGAGCTATCGTTTATCTAAACAATTTTTGTGAATAAAATCACCGTCATTGTTTTCGAATTGTTCTGTAGTAGTAGATACAGCTTTTTCTTGAGACTTTCCATGGACTTCCATCAGAATTTTTCTAGAAATCGAACATCGTGTTTACATATTTCCCCAACCCCATTATCCTATAGTTGTGTTGTAATATTTACGAACCGCACACATCCACGTGCTAATTTCGGGGTCACACTGAAAGGCATTCGAGCACAAACATATCTGCTCACCACGTGGAATTTTCCACTGCCACTCCCGCGGGACCAGAAAAAACACACGTGGAAAGCACTCGAATGTTCTGGAGCTGCTCGATCCTGACGTTTATATATAGGACCGATTCGAGCAGCTCTCGTCCAAATCAGTTCAAGCGTAAGAGCGAAACGCAAGCAAAAACGTGAATTCGGCGGTAAAAGCGACAACAGAGCGCAAAAAGTTAAAACGCAAAATCTTTTTCAAAGTGAAAATTTCGGAAATTTTCGTTTGGATAGTGGGGAAAAGTGAATAGAATAGTGGCGGATAACGGTGAAGTGCGAAAATGTCCGCTATCGGTATAGACTTGGGAACGACCTACTCGTGTGTGGGGGTTGTTCCAGCATGGCAAGGTAGAAATCATTGCAAACGACCAGGGAAATCGAACCACTCCCAGTTGTGTGGCATTTTCGGACACGGAGCGACTGATTGGCGATGCGGCCCATAACCAGGTGGCCCTCAATCCAAAGAACTCGGTGTTTGACGCGAAGAGATTGATTGGCCGTAGATTTGATGATCCGAAGATTCAGGCCGATCTGAAGCACTGGCCGTTCAAGGTCATCAACGATAATGGGAAACCCAAGATCGAGGTGGAATTCAAGGGTGAAATCAAAAAATTCTCTGCGGAAGAATCAGCTCGATGATTCTTGCCAAGATGAAGGAATGCGCCGAGGCGTACCTGGGTCGGAACATCAAGAACGCAGTTATTACGGTTCCGGCCTATTTCAACGATTCTCAACGTCAGGCCACGAAGGATGCCGGAGCGATTGCCGGGCTGAACGTTATGAGAATCATTAATGAACCAACGGCCGCCGCTTTGGCCTACGGTTTGGACAAGAACCTCAAAGGCGAACGTCATGTCCTGATCTTCGATTTGGGCGGTGGAACGTTTTGATGTCTCCATTTTGACTATCGGACGAGGGATCGCTGTTCGAAGTTGAAGTCCACGGCAGGAGATACTCATTTGGGAGGTGAGGACTTCGATAACCGCATGGTTGCTCACTTCGTCGAGGAGTTCAAGCGCAAGTACAGAAAGGACATCACACCAAACGCGCGGGGCTTTGAGACGTCTCAGAACGGCTTGCGAACGCGCCAAGAGGACATTATCGTCCAGCACTGAAGCTACGATTGAAATCGATGCCCTTGCTGATGGAATCGACTTCTACACGAAGGATCTCCCCGGGCTCGATTTGAGGAACTGTGCGCCGATCTGTTCCGTTCGACCCTTCAACCAGTCGAGAGAGCCCTGTCCGATGCCAAAATGGACAAAGCTTCCATCCACGACATCGTTCTGGTTGGTGGATCAACTCGCATCCCAAAAATCCAAACTTTGCTCCAGAACTTCTTCTCAGGAAAATCGCTAAATCTATCAATCAACCCAGATGAAGCAGTCGCATATGGCGCAGCAATTCAAGCAGCTATCCTCAGCGGAGACAAAGACGAGAAGATTCAAGATGTGCTCCTCGTTGACGTGGCTCCACTCTCATTGGGAATCGAGACCGCTGGAGGAGTCATGTCCAAACTGGTTGAACGCAACACCAGAATCCCGTGCAAGCAGACTCAAATCTTCACCACCTACTCGGACAACCAACCCGGCGTGTCCATCCAGGTATTCGAAGGCGAACGAGCCATGACCAAGGACAACAACCGCCTGGGCCAGTTCGACCTCTCAGGAATTCCGCCAGCCCCTCGAGGCGTTCCCCAAATCGAAGTCACGTTCGATCTGGACGCCAACGGCATCCTCAACGTATCGGCCAAAGAAAAAAGCACCGGAAACGAGAAGAACATCACCATCAAAAACGACAAGGGTCGCCTCAGCCAGGCGGAAATCGATCGAATGGTGTTCGACGCGGAACGATACCACGAGGAGGACGAAAAGCTCCGGGAATGCATCGCCGCCAGGAACAAGCTGGAGAACTATTGCTTCCAGTTGAAGCATTCGCTGGAATCGGCCGAGGACAAGCTGAGCGAATCGGACAAAAACACCGTCAAGGAGAAATGCGACGAAACGCTGCAGTGGTTGGACGCGAACCAGCTGGCCAGCAAGGATGAGATGGACCACAAGATGGACGAGCTGAGCCGTATCTGCAGTCCGATCATGACACGGTTGCCACCAGGGCAGCGGACCCTCACCAGGAAGCAGATCCACTTCCGGGGCCGGTTACGGAGGACGACAGGGACCCACCGTTGAGGAAGTGGACTAAGTATATCAAGGCATTTAAACTCATTATCACATATTTAACCATTATAACGATTAAGGGCGTTTCTTTCGAGTTAACCTTCTACCATTATATTGTAGGTACTAGCTGAGCATTGCCGGGAACTTCTTTAAGCAAGTTCTTTATTGTGTAGTAGCTGTGACTGCCTGTTACCGATTCTAGTTCTAGTTACGTGTTATGTCTAATCAGTAATCTTAAAGATTGACGACTCAAGCTAAAGCTTAAAAACCCTAGAAATAAAAGTTTTGAGTTGCTCAAAACCCAGCTACTGATGTGTGGCATCTTTGAAGTTCGAAGGTCCATTTTCTCGGATGAAGGTCGGAGATTAAGCTCTCGGTATCTACCTACTTACCCAAAGATGGCTAAAAGCAAAACATGAATGATTGATCATAAATTTAAAACATTACATCATGAGCAATTTTTATTTTTATCTAGCTTGTTGCATACTTTAAGGAGTTTTGTGCATACTTTTATTAAATGATAAGTTTTTAGAATTTTTTAGATAAATTTTACAAATTGCACTATCGTTTGATGCTTCTTTCGCGGAGATTTACGCCTTCCAAGATGTGGTACATAATTGATTTTGGAATCCAAGCTGTTTAATAATTAATAGCATTAATTATTGTGAAACAGTTTGGAATCCAAATTCAATAATGTACTAAAAGACAAATCTCCGAACAAGAAATATCGAAAGACAATGCAATTTATGTTTTAGCACTAGCAGAAAGTTTAGATAAGATCGACTTCGTACGAAGATTTGTGCCTTTGAAATCGTGATTAGGGGCACATGCAGGCTAATGTTCATTACGATATGTTTCACCTGAAAGCTCTGGTTAAAAGGTGACTTTCCCCTTAACCATCTTTGACTCACCCAAAATTTGCGGCATCCAGAGCAGCACAAAGAATAACTCGCTTTTGAATTCGTTTCCAAAAGACTCGCCATGTAGACAAAACACTCGTTTCATGAAAAACTCAACATGCTATTGAAAACTTCCATTATTTTTACGAAATAACAATTATTCAATAATTTTTTTTAGTTTAAATTTTGAATTTATGTTGATGTTGATAAACACGCTTCCAGCAATGAAGCGGTGTAATGATTTGTTTATAATGCGATTACACCGTTTTTCGATGCACTCGGTGAAATCTACACGAAAACAAGTATATAACAGGAATAAGGGCAAAAACTAGCGTGTTTCTGAAGGGCGGGAAAATCAGATACACGGAAACGAAGTTCTACACTGAAATGAATTTTATTGTAGAAACTATTGAATCCATGTTAAATTTAAGAACTGCACCAACGATTTTCAACCGACTACACGGATAAATATAAACATTCTAAATAGCTTATTTGTCATACTAAAACCATAATCGGTCTATTCACCCCAAGGAATGCATTTATGCATTTTATACTTTGCTAGTATAATCATTATTTATTTTAGCTGATGCATATCGGCAATAATGCGTTGTATGATTAAAGGCTCGGTATTATCAATCATGCATATAAAAACCACGCTTATATGTGTAAACAAATCCATAATAATGAGACTAGAACACAAATGAAACAATTTGATGGAAATATTCATTTTTCTAATAAACAATCATATTTTTACGTGCACTCCTCTCCTTCCGTCGATGATCTTATACATCAGTCTAGTTTTTCGTAAGTGATTGGTTTCACGGGGCTCCTGAAGCTGAGACGTTGGCTGGCTCGGTTTGGAAGCTCTTGAGCTGAAAGCATGGTAGAATAGGGTCCTAAAGCCCTGCCCCAATTTTAGTGCCAAACGCATAAGTTTAGGTCAAAACATATGTTTACTCAATTTTCTAATGTTTTCCGATGGTTTAAGCCCCAAAAAACATTTTTTTAGTTTTTTTTTAAATTTTGTCACACCCCTTGGTTTAAACTCAAATTTTGGGTGTATTTTGTTTTCCGTGTCCCTTCCGAAATGTCAGAAAAGAACAACCCCGGTGTTAAAAAGTTGAACCCCTGTGGTATTTTTGCAGACTAAGCGAACGTCAAACATGATCTCAAGTGTCAAGGTTCATTTAGGGATCCAATTTTTAAATTAAAGTTTTAATATGATTTATCAGATATTAGAGCGGGGAAAAAATGCTAAAGTAGTTGCAGTGACATGCTCTTTCGTAATATTAAATGAAAACAAGATTTCATTAAACATTTTAGGACCCTATTGGAGGGCGCTCCTTCAAGATGTAGATTCTTGGTCTGCCGATGAAACTGCCGGGCTGCGTATTGAATTCAGATTGGGGAACGATCCGCTTTTGGCAGTTCAGCAACTTGTTTTTCAACTGTTATTGTGGCCAATCCAAGAGCCAGCCACATTTTGAACGATCGGATGGCTGGCCGTCGGGTTCTGCTGAATTTGGATGATTCCATTTCTGGCTTCCGTGGAACTAAAAAGATGAAAAATTTCCTTATAAATGCTTGTCGTTGAAGAAAAAATATGTTATCAACTTACCGTTCGCCTTGTAAAACATGCCGCCAATCCAAATTTGTTTTAATAAATCTGTACAATCGAACGAAAATTTACAAACTTGATTTTTTTTTCACGAGAGAGCCATTACTTGTAGCTTATGGCGAGATTGAATAAAGATGAAGTCCCAAGATTCACATCAGCAGCAAAATATGCACGTAAAATATTTTTATTAAAAAATGCATAATAAAGTATAAATAAAAGACGACAAATTATACTTTGTAAGCTTTTGAATGCATATTTATCAAATATGTCAAGAGTGTGATAAAAGGCACACTAACTAGTATTTTTCTTTTTATCCGTGTACACGCTAAGAAAATAGAATACTAGATAAGTTAAATACTATTCTAAAACCATATTCCGTCTATTCACTCATTGTGATGCATTTTAACGTATTTAAGCTTAGCCTAGTATAAACGTATTTTATATCAGCAAACGATATTTTGCAAATTATTCATTCAATGCTTAAAGTTCTAAAATTCTGCACATTGAATACAATTAGCCATTGTTATTAAATTGCTGTAAACAAAAGTAAAGAAAAATGACAGAAAATGATTTTTTTCCTGTTGTAAATTTATTTTTATATTAATCATATGTAAATCTTGTATTAAGCTCCCAATAAGTTAACTTTGCTTTCCATTGTTAGCTTGGTTGGTCCTACGAGTGAATTTTTGCGGTTTCTGTGTCTCCCATGTCACCGATGTTTCTTGCTGCCGTTCCATGAAAACCGCTGAAAACAATAATAATAATGTCTTGATATCTTGATAAGCAGATTCAATAAGAGATCTTTTAGAAATCACCTCCTTGTTGTTCACAATACTGTCTTTGATTTGCTCTGATTTCTGCGTATTGCGCCAAAACTGTTTTGCGGCAACTTCCCTGTAATGCATGTTTAGAAAATCTGAAAATCGAGCAAGTAGATTTGTGGAATCCTTGATACATACCTGAAGGCCATAGAGCACGCAATCCGGAAAAAGATCAGAAATATGGATGTTTTGAAACGTTTTGACGAACGTGGAACTAGATATCCCTCAGGAAACGCGTCGTTACTTGCTTTCTAATGTGAATTGAAACCATGATGTAGCTTCTTAAGTCCCAAGAATAGGTGCCGGAAACGTATATGACTAGTGAAATATTAATCACTGATATGCATTATATTGTATAAAATGATATACATTATAAAGGATAAATATGAAAAATATCAAGGACATATTAAATGCCATAATAAATAGTATTTTTTATTTTCACCGTGTACATTAATCTGTTAACTCTACCAAAATAAGTCAAAATAGTGAACATCACTACACAAAAAAATGTCTTCTGTTAATTTAACCATAGTTGTAGTATTTATGACTAGAAACATTATAGATTTGAGAAGTGTAGCATCATACACGGATAGAAAGAAAATACTAAATAGTGTGCCTTTTATCACATCCTTGATATATATGAAACATATTCATTCAAAAGCTTACTTAGTATACTTGTTGTCAATTAATTTATACTTTACTATGCATTTTTATATAAAATATTTCTCGTGCTTTTTGTCTGCTGATGTTACTCTTGGGACTTCATTTTTATTTAACCTCAACATGAGCAACAAGTGTGATGGCTCTCTAGTAAACGTGTTTGCGAATTTTCATTTGACGGTATTCATTAGGTAGAACTTATTTTTTATGGACAACATGAGGAACGGTAAGTAGATTAATTATTTTATTCCAGTGCCAAACCTTGCCGAACTTTTCCATCTTTTCTAGCGCCACGGAAGCAATAAATGGCATCAACCAAATCCACGCTTGATCGATCGTTCAAAATCTTGTTGGCCAGCAGCAGTAAAAATCAAGTAGCAGACCAAAAAACGAATCGTTCCCGGTATTGTATCTAAATCGTAGCTAGACAGCATGATCTGCAGATTGAAAATCGGAATCCTTGAAGGAATGCCCTCCAATCCAACTACACTGAAATAAATTTTGTTGTAGAAATTACTGAATCCATGGTAAAATTAAGAACTGCACCAATGATTTTCAACCGACTACATTATTCTGTTAAGTCTACCAGAACATAGTCAACATCCCGCATAGAAATTTACCATTATCAAAACAGTTCAAACCAGGGGGGGTATACGCAACGAGATGCGCCTACCGCTCATGTTTTGTGGGTGTATTCGTTTGGCTCACAACGCTGCTAGGCATCCCGCTGTTTGGGTGTTGAAATGCATCAGCATTTGCTGCCTGGCATGGCCCGCGTTTCGACCTGTGCTGTTTGGGTCGGCCCGCGTGAGAGATGATGCTGTTTGGGACGGCCCACCCGAGAGATGATCGTTAAGCGAGCTTTGTTTTTAGTTGACAGCCGTACACCCACCCTGGTTCAAACACCATCGTGGTCATTCAGGGTACAGTTACCGTAATCATTACGGTACTTAAATGGTCAGTCGACTATGGTAAAACAATAACGAAATCTTACAAAAAAACATTAACATTCTGGATATTATCACATACTTTTTTTTACGGTGCATACATTTGCGAACCATTCGCGAAAATACCCTAACCATAATAGTTACAGTTGCGATGTCGAATACCAGAGCGACTGTCATTCGTGTGTTTTGTTTTTTCCCGGGATAAACTTAATTTTTACTCAAGTTTTAGCGATTAAAACCGGCTTTGGAATTAAAATTTATTTCAACGGGCGATCCAAAATCTCATAAACGTAAGTAATGCGAAGTTTTTCAGACCTTTTTTGTATAGATGATTATTTTGTTTCTCAACAAGGAACAAGGAAAAATCTATCGGCATCTGGTACAGAACTTCCGACGCGCAGCAATAAATCAAGATAAGTTTGTGTGCCAGCCTTGGCTAGAGGACCCATTTTTAACAATGTTTTTTTTTGTTTTTTCAAGAAAGCATGACTTGGAGCAGTGAACCAGCAGGCAGCAGCAGGTACTCATTACACAGTTTGTTCCTCAGTACCTATATTCCTGACCCATGCCAATGTTCATTATCATACCTGAATGTAGTAAATTGTGAACATAAATTGTAAAATATGCATTGTGATTTATTCTAAACTAGTGGTCCCGGCAAACTTCGTCTTGCCATCAAGTAGGCTCTTGAAAAACACTATGGATCGTCCCATACAAAATGACAGCTACGTTCACGCTCATTTTTTCGACTCTCATGGTGAATATCCGGGGATTTTTATACACACAAACACGTCGGAACACTTAACGAACAAAACGCATTCAAATCGGTTGACCCGTTCGGAAGCCATTTCGTGACATACAAACACTACTCCATTTTTATTTATATAGATAAAATAAAATTTAATTGAATAGAGTAGTGTTTGATCCTTCGACCTTGATGCTTGCTCCTGCGGGGGCGAGCGATGAGGACAAGATCGAACAAGTCGCGCGTCGGTAGTGAAGTAGTGAAAAAGTGATCGGTTCGTTAGTAGTGTTTGATCCTTCGACCTTGATGCTTGCTCCTGCGGGGGCGTGTACTTTTGAGCACACTGTGTTGTACGGTGGGTGTCACGGATTGAAATACAATGCTTTGTAGTGGATGCCACTATGGACATAGTCAAATTTACTGCACTGCTCAGTGATTTTCACCAGATTATAGTAAACTTAACAGATTTTGTAGTCGGTTGAAAATCGTTGGTGCAGTTCTCAATTCTACCATGGATTCGGTAGATTATATTGTATATCCACTTGAATGTTGGATTATCCCGGCTATTCAGAAGACTGTTCGAAAACAGTCGTCAAAAATCGAGGGGAATCTCAATGTATTCCATCCAAACGAGACAATTTTGCGAGTGTTGTAGAAACACATAATTCGGTTAACTATACATACATTACGCGCAATAAAATATTGCCTGTTATTGAATTGTTTCATTGAACCTGTATTTTGACCACTAGAAACATTTATTACAACATTTATTTTGTTTAGGGATCATCCAAAAAATGACGTCCACCATTAGGGGGAGGGGGTGGGGTCTACGAAAGTGTGACAGTACGTGTAGAAGGTATTGGAAAAAAGCGTGACAGAGGGGGGAGGGGGGGGTCTAGAAATCTCAAAAAAAACGATGGACGTCATATTTGAATCGTCCCTTAGTGAAACATACTTTGATAAACATTCCATCCAACCACCCCTCATTTTCCGAGTCGTGCAGCCGGCAGCCGAGAGTCAACAACAGCTGTTTTGGAAATCTGACTCGACGCCCACTCTGCTGTCCTTGTTGCTCTACTTGAAAGAGTAGAGGTTCTCGTTTGCGCGCGAAAAACTTCTCGCTCGTTGATGCTGCCAAATCTGACAGCGACTGTTTCACCGACCGTTTAGAGCAACGACTGTTTCAAACGGTCGCGAACAGTTAGGAACTGAACGGTCAATACAAGAAAATTTGTTTGCGTGTACACACGGAAAAAACAGTCTACCTAATTTTTGAGTTGACTTTACCCTGAATAGGGTCCTAAAGCCCTGTCCCTATTTTAGTGCCAAACGCTTAAGTTTAGGCCAAAAACACATGTTTACTCAATTTTCTAATGTTTTCCGTTGGTTTAAGCCCAAAAAATTTTTTTTTAGATTTTGTCATATCCTTTGGCTTAAACTCAAATTTTGGGTGTATTTTGTTTTCCGTGTACCTTACGAAATGTCAGATAGGAACAACCCCAGTGGTCGAACTAAAACCCCTGTGGTGTTTTTGTCGACTAAGCGAACGTCAAACATGATCAAAAGTGTCAAGGTTCATTTAGGGATCAAATTTTTAAAATACAGTTTAAACATGATATAGCCATTATTTGAGCGGGAAAAAATTGCTAAAATAGTTACAGTAACATGCTTTTTCGTGTTATTAAATAAAAACAAGATTTCATTAAAAAATTTTAGGACCCAATTAAAGCCCAAGTAAAAATGGTGCAAAAAAACTGAAAAAGCAGTTTTCTCTTTTTAAATAGACAAATCGAAGAAAATAAAACCACACAGCTCTTTTATTTGCCAAATAAAAAGGCTGTGTGTTTTTATTTTCATCAATATGTTGTTTTTAAAAGGAGAAAACTGCTTTTTCAGTTCTGGCTGTCGTGCCATTTTCTCTTGCGCCTTAAGTATATCGATTATTCTCTCAACCCAAAATCTCTCGGTATTCTCTCTTCCCCACCAATGTTGTCATCAATAGAGAGAGCTGCCACCTACCTAATGGGGATAGTTTGGCCCAATAAACCAAAATCGACCATTTCCGTCAGATCTAACCCATAGTTCTTGTATTTTTCTTCGAAAGACAATCATTTTCAATGAATATCAACGCTCTCATATTTTGTTTACATACACTCCTGGCTGTACGCAGTGGAAGAGGACCTGGCGACCCTAAACGTTCGGGGCAACTGGAGAAGTTTCGCCCAAGACCGACGAAGATGGATCAAGGTATCAAGGTAGGTACACTCCTGATTTTCTTATAAATTTTTAAAAGCATGGATACTCACCACTTTGTCAGATAATAATCGTTGTGCGGCACAGTTGTTTCAACACTGTGGGCATTCAAAACGGAGATTTTTCCACAATGTTCAATAACATCCCTGCATTGAATGTTTGTAGACATGATGAAATGTCCAAAAACTCACCCTGATCCCACCCTACCAGCACCAGCAGCAAAACTGACTCGCTTGCCTATAAAAAAATGAGAAGAAGTTATTTTTTGATATTCATTGCCTCAAACCGTCGTCACTGGAATGATAAGGACTACCCGAAAAATGGCCATCATCGTGGCTGCATCCAGTACGAAATCCTACAAGACCACAATTTACATCGCCTTCATCTTGTTGCCTGAAACTGCTGGGGTGCCCCGCGATAGTTCTCGATATGGGTTCCGAGAAGGGTCCTGCTCGTTTCCGGTTTCGCGACCGGCGGAAAATACTGGCAAAGATTTTATTTTACTGTGCGGTAGCATATTGTTCTTATTGATCGGTAATAGATACTCAGGGGGAATCCGGGTCAAGTGAAATACCAGTCGAAGAGCTCTTGCATCCTCGACACGGGAACTCCTCCGGATTTACAGTTGGGGTCAAACGGCTTCAAAAAAGGTATTCTGACACGCAGTAAAATTTTCGTCGCCATTTTTCCATTGGCCACAATACCAAGAGAGAGCAGAACCCTTCTTGTGAACCATTCAACCGGAACACCACAGCTTCCACGGATATGAAGGATCTTGGTCGTGAAGGATTTTGTCGTGATGGTTCTCTTCCATCATCATATTATTTAGTAGAACTTTGATGATGGCAAATGTTTTAAAGATGTTTGATAACAACAAAAACGAGGAAATATTTATGCTGGCGCAATGAAAATCATGGCTTCGTTGTAGAACCTGTTATTATAGAAATTCCTACGGCCCACACAAGCAAGATGATTTTTGGGATGAATGTGGGAATCCCAGCCACTGTAGAAGTGGCATAATAGGAGGAGATGGATATTACTAGACATAGCCTCGAAACTTGAAACAAAAAAAAAATGCCAATGATTCCTGCAGTGAATGACAACTCCTTATAACAGTATGTAAACAATTCCTGCAAGGAATGTCAAAGAGGATAGTTAGTTGACCATGATGAAAGAGCAACAGAGATAGCAATATTTTTCGTGACGTCACCATGTACGAATTCGAAGAACAACATACTGTAGACCGCGGAGGAACAGCTGATCAAAATTCACCATAGCGTGAAGATAAATTCATAGGGGAAAAAGGGGTTCCTTAAAACATCGGAGAGATATAAATGATAGGGGACAGTGGGGTGAACTAGTGTGCCACCAGTTTGTCGATGTTTTTCAATAATAGAGGCTTCAAAACATATAAGTTCCTTGGGAGAGTTTGTCCAGTAAATTAAAAGAAAGCTTATGAGCAAATATTTTTTTTTTCATGGAAATGGTCTATTGATAATCGTGCAAAGCAAACCTTCCTTTCGTTCTTTGTCCACCATCACTGTAACTGGCTTATTGTCTTCGGTCGCAGACCCACCAAGCATTGTTCTTCAAACAACTTCCACCACGTTAAAATACTAAACGGTCTGATCTTTCCCAATCCGTGCACCTAGTACTAAAATTTCACAAATTTTTCACGCCACCGTGCACGCAATTCGCGCCGTTTCAACTTGGTCACCAGAACTGCTACGACGGAGATTGATGATTTGGGGACCTTTCGGATTAACCTTTGAGAAAATACTTCTTTACTTTGTACTAGTCAAATTCATACTGAATATATATTTGGTCCATCGAGTACCAACAGTGTAATGAGTGTTGATTGCAAGCACTCACTCTCACAGGTGTGAGCGCTAAAGTTAACTCCCTAAAATGGTAGTTTCTACAGCATAATTTTGTTGCGTGTATTCTTTGATTTGCGTTGAATTGTCCATTTCAATACCAGAGTCAGAATTAGGGCGAATATGAACACTAAATACATTGTCAGTAAAATCGGTTTGAAGTTCAGCGGATATAATATCAATTCTATATTATGTTTCCGATCGATTTAATCGCATGATGCATTTTTGTATGATCCATTACAATACCGTGCACCCCCGCTAATTTTGACGGTACCTCATGCAAACTATCGGGGTTCATTTTTTAATTTGAACATCTAGTCACCCTAGAAACGTGTTTCTGGTTACCTCTTTCACTGTTTTGTTTTGATTCTGCGTTCCGTTCCACGGGCGTTTCATCTCACTTCGCTCCGTCCATGAGCTAAATGACGTTTGAACCATTTTTAATCTGAACGACGTGCAAATAAGCGGGTACAGGATTAAGAAGTGTTCAGATTAAATGTGGTCAAACCAACGGGGGTACCCGGTATTACTTTTGTAACAAACCATTTGATTTTATTTTCATATTATGACAACATGTTAAAATAAATAAAAAAGCATCATGCGCCATTCATCAAAATTGAGGATTGTTGCGCCCCTCGGTTTTTCGTCTCCTTCAGTTTTGACAGCAGCGATTGCGCCTTTCTACCTCATCTTCTGTTTGACTATCATCAGTTTCGCCGTTTTGCTACGCTCTTTCACACGAACCTTCTTCACTATCGACCTTCTGCACACTCAGTTTTAAATGCGCTCTGCTGCCACACTCAATCGCAAAAAGCGCCCGGTTACCGCTGGAGGGAGGTGGGCGAAATTGACATCCAGAGTTCGTATCGAAAGAGAATATCAAATGCGCTTTTATGTTTTTCTCACTTGTTTCGTGAAAAAACGTTATTTTTAAAGAAATAGTTGTGCAGTATATGATTGTAGTTTACCAAATAAACTGTAGGTGAATAAAATTCAATTTGTTTACATTTGTCAGTTAGGCCGTTGTTCTGGTACTGTATTGATTTTACGATTACGATTTTTGAACAGCTGATTGCTTAATTTATGAATGAAATTTTGACAGAAGGCCGTGTCGTAACGTGTAAAAGTAACAGCAATATCATTCAATGTTGCCGTTTTGTAAAATACAATGTCCCCCGAAGACACCTTATTTTTCTGGCGTTACGTCCCCACTGGGACAAAGCCTGCTTCTCAGCTTAGTGTTCTTATGAGCACTCCCACAGTTATTAACTGAGAGCTTACTATGCCAATGACCATTTTTGCATGCGTATACAGCCCTGTCGTCGTTAAAATTTGAGCTTCTTAGTCGTCCCTTTTTGAGGGGCGTTGCTATAACTCAGAGGGCGCTTCTATTCCCAGGCATAGATGAAGTCGTATCATAAGAAATATCACTAATATTTTAATATATAGGGATCAACTGTGATGTAGGATATGTTGCTATGGGTTTTCGACTTTTAGTCTATACAGATAGTTAACGGAAATCCGAAAACCCTAAACACATTTTAATATATAACAATTACAAATATCACAATATCTCTATATACATTTCTAACAAATGAAAACCAATATGTATTTGCACGTATTTAGTTTGGTGTTTCATTTCTATTAAAATATGGAACAAAGGAGAGAAAGTACATTGGCTTAAACATTATTTAGTTGAAATATTTGTTTATGTAAAAAATGAAAGTTTTTTTTCCTTGTATCAATTGAATCTACCTTAACATTGACTACTGTATATGCTATTGACTATTTACTAGAGTCATACAACTAATACTATTACGATGTAATAGAAATCTCAATCCATGAAATAAACTCAGTCTTGTAGAACCTATCACTCAGTGTAAAACGAATCATCTAGCGCCAATCCGAAAGCCACATAGAACCGTTTATTTGTAACGTTTTGTGTCTGCCTCAAATTTCAATACCTTTCTCAGCATTTCGCTTTTAAAACAATATATTGTTATTGCATTCCGCTTTTTAAACAACATTGTGAAAAATTGAGCAATTGATTCCACAGTTTTCGAGTAACGACCATTTATGTTCTGGTACTGTATAAAAGCTCTTCAAAAGCATAATTTTGATAATACAACTGAATTGTATGATTTTTTAATTTGATATTGTATTTCTTTTTGTTTGACAAATTGACTAAGAACAAAATGGCATTGTACAAATATAATGTGTGCATTTAATTAGAAAATCGTTTCATTCGGTAAATATTATTGTACAGTTTTACAGCTGCTCTAACTCCAGTTTTTTTATGCTTTTTGAAGCTGATCTCAAAATTTCAAAACGAAGCGCTAACGGTGAATCACGTTTTTTTTATTTAAAAACTAGTGGTCCCGGCAAACTTCGTCTTGCCATCAAGTAGGCTGTTGATCGTCCCATACCAAATGACAGTTCCGTTCACGCTCGTTTTTTCGACTTTCCCGGTGAATATCCTATGATTTTTATACTCACAAAACACGTCGGAACCCTTAACGAACCAAAACTGAGAAAAAATCATTCGAATCCATTTACCCGTTCGGAAGCCATTTCGTGACATACAAACACCACTCCATTTTTATTTATATATAGATATAGATTCAAGATGAAGCCAAATTCAAATGGTCGCCAACATTATTCTAAATAAGACTACAAATTTCCCCTTTTTTATAACTCTTCTTAAATTTGCTAACTGTTAAGCTAGGATCCAGCAATTTGAGTCAAACAAAATGCGTCTCCTCTTAGTTTTATAAAATTCAAGCAAAACGACGCAATAACTCGGAACAATCTTTTAACGAAATATTATGCGTTTCTCTGTCATGTCAGACCAGAAAGAAATGTAGACTTGACTAAGATGCAAAGACAAGTTTTAGAGTTAAACATGAATAAATTCAAACCTTGACATTCGATGTTCGAATGTTTGATTATGTTCGTAAGTAAAGTAATATATGGTGCATACTTAGAGAAATGTATGATATTTTTTCTTAAAAACAAAAAATCAAATAATTAAGTTTATTAAGATTTTCTTGATTTTTCAAAAGCAGGACATCTAGAACGTTTGAACTTTTTTTTACATAAAGGAGAGGTGTTCTACTTCAGCAAATATATGGCCTTAATCTACAGTATTGGACAAAACATTTGCAACTTTTCGATTTTCCATACAAAATGACCAACTTTGTTAAGCTAGATATCAGTTATTTATGGACCGATTCGAATGAAACTTTCACAAAACATCAAGATATAACATGAATTTTAACATATATTTTTTGAATAATTTTTCCAATCACGAGTTTATAAGTAATAACGGTTTGACTAAAGTGTGATTTTCGACGAAAAATTCAGAACTTTTTATCTCAAAATCTGATAGCCCTAAACAAAAAACTGTCTTCAGCAAACTTAATTCATTTCGTTAAAATCTTCAACTTAGTTAAAAGATACCATGAAGCTATTCCTTCAATATGTTTAGTTATGTCATTTAATAAAAAATCGTCAAAAAAATTCACTTTAGTCAAACCGTTACTGCTTTTCAACTTGTGATTGGAAAAATCACTCAAAATAATATGTTAAAATTCAAGTTATGTCTAATATCTGTGAAAATTTCATTCAAATCGGGTCCATAAATAACTGAGATATAGTTTATCAAAGTTGGTCATTTTGTATGGAAAATCAAAAAAGTTGCAAATGTTTTGTTCCCAATACTGTATATAAATAAAAATGGCAGTGGTGTTTGTATGTCACGAAATTGCTTGAGAACGGTCCAACGGATTGCCGCAAAGATTTTCACTGTTGCACTCCTCAAGGGATGCGACGTGTTCGTGCAAAGAAAAAGTTCAGGAAAGTCGCCGGATTTATCGGGAAAACGGGAGAAGACTGAGGTGTAATTTGTATGGGAGATTTCTTGACGTTTTCCAACAGCCTACTTGATGGCAAAACGCAGTTTGCCGGGGCCACTAGTTAAAAATAAAACATCGCTGTTAAGTTGATAACAAAATCGAAAAAAGTCAACATTTTTCCTGGATTCAATATATTTCGCTATGGTTGTAGTACTATTGTAGTTTTACGTTAGATATATTAGTGAATCTTGGAATTGCCTATTATCAATTACAGATGGGTTTCAAACTAATTTCATCAAATTTAAAAACACAAATATGCTGCTCTTAATGCTCTTGATCATGAAATTTATCACCATCACATGAAAATTATTGGTCCAAAATAAAACAAGGGTATGAACTGACTATCTTAAGAACATATAAGTTGAAGATTTTTTCAGCTTTAAACTAAACCATATTTCTTCAAACTTCGAGAGTGGTCTTTAGTAAAGTTTACAAATTCCCGGGATTTGATTTCCCGGGAAACGGGAAACAAAATTACCATTTGAAAAATTTGATTGATTTTACAAGGCGTTACGATTCAACTCATTAATGTGAACTAAGGTAAAAGTATTGCAGGATATTTATAGAGCTTTGGATTTTCAATTAATGTCATACAGGGCGTTGAGATGTACCAGATCTTCATAGAATAAGGTCAAATTACTCCAGGGTGTTTGATATTGCTTATTTAACACTTTAACATGCATTGATGTTCTAAAAAGTGTTAATATTATCATGAAACAAAATCAATTACTACACAGCTTGACAATTTCGATTTGATGCCATACAGGGCATTAAGATGCATCTGATCAATGTGGACTAAGGTCAAATTACTCCAGGCCATTGATACAGCTTGAAATTTTCAATTCATGCCCTACAGATCGTTAAGTTGCACCTGATCTACATAGAATAAGGTCAAATTATTCTAAAGGGTGTTAAGATGCACCTGACCTACATAAAATAAGCTTGAATTATTCCAGGGCATTGAAAAGGCTAGAATTTCCCATTGATGTTCTTAAGATGTACCTAAACACGTGAGAAAAGAAAAAACATATCCAGAGCCTTGATATATCTTGAAAATTACGATGACATCAATCAGAACGTTAAGATGCACCTGATCTTCATTGGATCATGTCAAATTACTCCAGTGCGTTGATACTGCTAAGAAATTTCTATTGATTTCAACAGGGGCGTAAATGTTCTCCTGATCTCACAAAGATTAATATGGAATAAAGTCAAATATCTTCCAACGTTGATATAGCTTGATCGATTGATGTTATACAAAGCGTTAAGATGGTTTTGAACTACATGAAATAAGGCCAAATTACTCCAGGGCGTTGCTAAAGCTTGGAATTTTTAATTTAGTCCTACAGGGCGTGAAGATGGTACCTGATCTACATAGAATTTGAGATCAAATTACTCCAGGGACGTTGATACAGCATGGATTCTCACATTTGATGTCCTACAGGGCGTTAATATGCACCTGATCTAAGATCTCGAAGAACAAGGTCAAATTGCTCCAGGACGTCAATATTAATTGGAATTTCACAAACGATACAGGGCATTGAGGTGCACCTGATCTACGTAAGACAAAGTAAAATATAGTGGAGGGCGTTTATACATCTTGACATTTGGTCTCACAGAGGCGTTAAAATGCAACTTATATACATGAGGCAAGATTCACAATCACTCCAGGGCGTTATTGATGTCCTATAGGGCGTTTGAGATGTATTTTGATCGATATGGATTAAGTCAAATTACTCAGGGCGTTGATAGAAGCTGGGAGTTTCTATTGATACCATTGCAGGTATCAAGATGCCACTTGATTTACTTGGGGTGAAGTCAATTGAACCCAGGGCGTTTAATTGCAGCTTGATTTCTTTGAATAATGTCCAACAGGGCGTTAAGATGCAGCTGATCTATATGAGACAAATTCAAATTACCTTAGGCGTCGATACAGATTGGAGTTTTCGATAGATGTAGGGCATTGAGGTGCACTCTGATCTACGTAAGACAAGGTCCAATTTAGTCGAGGGCGTTTATACATCTTGGAATTTGTCTCACAGGGCATTAAGATGCAGCTGCTTACATGGCATGAGTCCAAATTACTCCACGGGCGTTAAATGCTTTGAACATTCAAGTGGACTTGGATTTTCTTAAAGTAAGGGTCAAGTTACTCCAAAGGCGTTGTTAAAGCATGAATTTTTAATTGATTGTCATACAGGGCGCTAGGATGCTACGGATTTATATGGGACAAAGTGAAATGACTCCAGGGCGTTGATACTGCTTGAGACTGGAATAAGGTCAAATTACTTCTTAGGGCGTTGAAAAAACCGGAAAACTTTCGATCGATGTTCTACAGGTCGATAGATATGGTGAAATTACTCTAGGGCGTTGATACAGCTCCCAAATTTCAATGATTTTCTACAGGGCGGTAATATGCCCCTGTTATATATGAAGTTCTATACGAAATAGGGCTAAAATTACTCCAGAGCGTTGGTAGGTACAGGTTGGAAATTTCGATTGATTTCTCATGGGGCGTTAGATTGTTGTGATTTCGCACATTATTTTTTATGTCTTCGGGTGAAAAATTCTAAGAAAAAATCTGAGAAAAGCTTCTTAGTCGTCGACATAACGTGACTAAGCAGGACGACACGAGGCTGTTGCGTATATCGCTGATGTAGCAGGCTACGAAGATACTCTATGCCCTGGGAAGTCGAGAAAATTTCCAACCCGAAAAAGATCCTCGACCGGTGGGATTCGAACCCACGACCCTCAGCTTGGTCTTGCTATAAGAAACTGAGCGTTTACCAACTACGGCTATCTGTCCCGAAGACACCACCCAATTTGAATTGCGCACTTTTATTAGCGCTTCTGCGTTTCTTAGAAACTTCTGCGATAGTCCAAGTATGGAAAAATGCGCAATACTGCATCACATATTTTCGAATCCTTCCGAGTTTTAGATATGCCGTTTTAAAAAAAAATATGCTTGAATCATCCTAATTTTAGTGTACTTCCGAGTAGTTTCGAACGAGCGTGTAAGCGCCCTTCAGCAACGCCCTAACTCCCAACATAAACAACGAATCCGTTACTTGACAGCGATTTTGGCGCGAAACCGATGTCCAGCCGCTGTAAAGTTATACTATTTTATGTTGCACTCACCGCAAACGGGATTCCCATCCAAAATCTGGTTCCAGCTGTTTCGCGGGGGCAATGGTCACGCGAATCCCTGTGTCGATAGTTTATTGATTAGCGCGTTTTGAATTCGAGTGCCAATGAAACCTCGGTCAGGAATCAGGAATGCACAAAATAGGCGACTACCAGCGGATCGAGAAGATTGGCGAGGGAACTTACGGAGTGGTGTATAAGGCCAAAGATGTGAACACGCAGCGGTATGTGGCCCTCAAGCGGATACGGTTGGACAGGTGAGTCCTTTGTGTGTCTTTTGAGTGGGATTTGAATCAGCTGTTCTTGAAATTGTAGTGAAACGGAGGGCGTTCCGTCGACTGCCATCCGGGAGATTTCGCTGCTCAAGGATCTCCAGCACCACTCGATTGTGGAACTGTTCGACGTAGCCGTAATGGATTCCAGCATCTACATGATCTTCGAGTATTTGGACATGGACTTGAAGAAGCTTCTGGACCGGCACAAATCCTCCTTCACGCCGAAGCTTGTGAAAAGCTACATGCACCAGATGTTGGATGCAATTGCATTTTGTCACATGCACCGAATTCTGCACCGTGATCTCAAGCCCCAGAATCTGCTGGTGGATCGTGAGGGCACCTGAAGCTGGCCGATTTCGGCTTGGCTCGTTCGTTTAACGTTCCGATGCGGACTTACACTCACGAAGTGGTCACCCTTTGTACCGGCCCGGAGATTCTCCTGGGGACCAAGTTCTACGCGACCGGGTGGACATCTGGAGCTTAGGGGCATATTCGCCGAGATGATACTGCGGAGGCCACTCTTTCCGGGGACAGCGAAATCGACCAACTGTACCGGATATTCCGGACGCGAGAAACTCCGACGAAAGCAACTGGCCCGGGTGTCCCAGCTACCGACTACAAGAGAAGTTTCCCCGCTGGACGGGCAGTCGTTCCCGAGGAGATCGCCCTGCACCAGCGAAAGACCTTCGAGCTGGCTGATGGTTTACGATCCGACGAAACGGATTTCCGCCCGGAACCCATGCAGCAGCCGTACTTCGACGATGTGGAAACTGGCCACGAGATTTGGACCCTTGAATGGAAAAAACTAACGACAGTAGAAAAAGAAAGTACTGGCGGATGTAAGTAACGTGATCGATTTTTGTGGTATCTTATCAACTCAATTCATAGTGG
>NW_018734761.1:0-26571 GCF_002204515.2 Aedes aegypti
CCAGCATGAAAACATCAAATACTCCCACAGGTAACAACAATTCCTGTACACATGAATGTGATTGGAAACCAGTCACTACATGTAATTTTTAACAACATTGTATTTAAATTAGCTGTATATCGTCCACCATCATATGATTTTAATAGTTTTCATGATTGTTTAGAAACATGGTTGAACAATAGCAATACAAATCGTCCTTGCCTAATTTTTGGAGACATGAATGTACCGGTTAATCTATCGAATAATAACACTGTTTTGAAATATACAAATCTTCTACAGTCATACGGTTTCATTTGTTCGAACACATTCGTCACAAGACCATGTAGTTCAAATATTTTAGATCATGTTATATGTAAAATGGATGACGCACATCGTCTGCGCAACCATACCATATTGAATGAGTTAAGCGATCACTGTTTGATTTTATCTGAATTTGAAATACATTTTGACAAAAGTAGAATAGAATTATCCAAGAAGGTAATAAATCATGAAAAACTAGAAAATGAATTCAAAACATATATTGACAGTATTGAACCCATTCAAGATGTAAACACATGTCTTCAAGATATATTGTCAAAGTATAACACAATTTTGAAAAACTGTACCAAAACAGTGAGAAAATCCGTTAAAATCAAAGGTACACAATGCCCGTGGATGAACTTAAATTTGTGGACATTAATTAAAATGAAAAACAATTACTTGAAAAGGGCTCGTCAAAATCCAAATAACACTCACATAGCAGGGTTGTTGAAACATGTATCAAAAAAATTAGATTTGGCTAAAAAACAAACAAAAAAGAATTACTATGAAAATCTCCTGAATAATACGTCACATTCAAAATTATGGAAAAATATTAATTTGATCCTGGGTAAATTGCAGAACAAAACTGAAATAGCTCTGGAAATCAATGATGAACGCATATGTGATAGAAAACTGATCAGTGAAGCATTCAATGAACTTTTTTCAACAGTTGGAGTAAAGTTAGCAGAAAACATTACTCCACTTTGTGTTAATCGATTTAAGACACATAGAACCTATCGCACATTCAATCTTTTTGCAACCAGCATCCGCAAATGAAGTAGTACTTCTGATCAATGAGCTGAAAACTAATAAGAGCCCAGGTCCTGACCAAATACCGGCAAAGATAATTAAAAGTAATGTCATCACATTGTCCCGTATTTTATCGGAATGCTTTAATCTAATGATTCAAGAAGGGTTTTACCCGGACTGCCTGAAAACTGCCAAAGTTATTCCAATATTCAAATCAGGGGATTCCTTTCAATTGGACAATTACAGACCTGTGTCGACTCTATCAGTTTTCAATAAAATATTTGAAAAATTGCTGATGAACCGCCTTGTTAGCTTTCTTGATAGCAATAATACTCTTTATAATTTGCAATATGGCTTCCGAAGCGGAAGTAGTACCACAATTGCCATAACTGAACTAGTCGATAAAATATTGGAGGAAACCGACTCCAAGAGGTATGTTGGTGCCTTATTTTTAGATTTGAAAAAAGCTTTTGACACTTTAAATCATGGAATATTACTGCGGAAGCTAGAACAATATGGGATAAGAGGTGTTGCCAACAAAATAATTTCTAGTTACTTAGAAAATAGAAGCCAATTCGTTGTATACAACGGAGAAACGAGCTCATTGAGGCGCTTACACATTGGTGTCCCTCAGGGGAGTAATATTGGACCCTTACTTTTTCTAATTTACAAAAACGACATCAGCAAGATTCGTCTAGTAGGCACTCCAAGATTATTTGCCGATGATACGGCTTTATTCTACCCGAATATCAACCCATGTAAAATTATTTCAAGCATGAGAGCAGACCTGCAATTGCTTCAAGAATATTTTTCTGAAAATATGCTTACGTTGAATTTGAAAAAAACAAAACATATGATCTTTCGGTCTCCTAGAAAAAGCATTCCAATTGTCCCAGATTTAATGATGGGTACCACTGCCATAGAGCGAGTTAATTCATTCAAATACCTGGGTTTATATCTTGACTGTACTTTGTCTTGGGATTCTCATATCAAGGAAATTGCAAAAAAGATTTCGCACATGTGTGGCATTCTTAAAAAAGTTAGCAGTTTTGTTTCTCGGAAAGCTTTGCTTATGTTCTATTACGCCCATATACATTCTCATTTTAATTATTTAATCATTGTCTGGGGAAGAGCATGCAAATCAAAACTGAAAAAATTGCAAGTATTACAAAATCGTTGTATAAAACAAATTTATAATTTACCCTTCCTGTTTCCATCAGTTCAACTGTATTCAGATTTTCCACATAATATTTTGCCACTACAAGGAATGTGTGAAGAGCAAACATTACTCATGATTCACAATATTTTGCGTAATCCAAGATGCATTCATAATTTAACCATAAATGTAATGCCAAGGCTACACAACACTAGGCAAATCAATCATCTCTCACGATCTCGGGCGTATTCAAATTTCGGACAAAAACGGTTTACTTTCATTGGGCCATCAAGATTTAATAATCTACCTAGCGGTTTACAGATAATTATAAGTCGTTCGTTATTCAAATATAGAATCAAACGTTTCTTATTAACGCAAGTAGCTCAATTGTTAATTTAAAAAAAAAACTCTTTTGTTTCTCTCCTAATGTGTATGTTAACCGTCTACAAACAAATCGATATATTTTGGTGTAATGTTTTAATGTAGTTTAAATTTGTATATGTGTTCTTCTTTAAAAGGATAATCAATCCACTAGAAGCGCACTATTTGTTTTTTTTTTATATTATACTCTCATTTAATTTTGTTTAATCTTTATTTTATTTGTTCTCAGCCATTTAATGTAGATTTATTTCCAATTTTGCCGTGTTGCCTATGGCTGAGAAAAGAGTGTCCACTACCAGGGGGCTCTTTTGGAGCTTTTTGGTGTGGGGGGAGAGCGGAGAAAAAAAAATACCCAGTCTAGGATTCTATAGGGTTGAAATTTGTCTAAGTAAAGCGTGTGCTTGAATAAGGGCGTAAGTCGCATGATCGATTTCTCTTCATCGATCCTCTCTTCTGTGAAAAATGGTTACAAAACGCGGGTCCGTCATCACTCTTGCGTCCTGATGTGAAAAAATGCTGACAAACTCGCGTCTTGTCGTCTTTAATAACAGAAGAGAAATTCGATGAAGAGAAATCGATCATGTGACTTACGCCCTTATTCTAGCACATGCTTGAAGTTTCACTGTGCACAAAATATTTTGCCAACGTTTGTCCTACCCATGGTTCCGAACGTGGACGCGCCTCTGATATATATGATGTCAAATATTAACACTTCAGTCGTCACGCTGTTGTATTTTGTACAACACCGCTGAAAAAACCTCGCTTTTCGTTCACAACAGCAGCGCGGTGGTTCTGACGGTGGCGAACCGCGCGACAACTGGAAGGTTAACGATGTCAATATAAATCGAAAAAAATCGCCTATCAATTAAGGTAGGGTGCATTGGAGTGAATGGAACATCCCAGCATTAGAAAATGTTTGGATTTATGATAGTTTTCTTATCCCCTTCAGTTGAAACAGTTTAGAATCCAATTTAAATATTGCATCAAAAAATTAAAAAAAAAACTGTGCAGTACAGTGCAATTCTCATTTTGGCTTTAAAGCTCCCCCAAATCAACACGATTTTTCAAGCGAATTCGACAAAAAATCGACGTGATTTCGTTGTTGAGTCGTTGCAAGCTGGGAGGGAGAAACCGATACAAAATTTATGTACGTCATAGTGAGCCGAGATTCTGCTGTGACGAACTGTCACTGTGAGCCCAGATCCTAAAGAATGGATAAACATGAGAAAAGCGCGTAATTGATCAAAACAACATAGGTTTGCATTTCAACAAAGTTGGCAACAATTGGTTGAAAATTAATTCCTGCACACCCAAAAGCAATGGCAGATAGCACCTTTTAGTTTGATCGAATAGAAAGTATTGAAACCTGCATCTTTTTACGCTTTTACATTAAAAATTAAAATTTGATGCACATAAAACAATAGCCCTTTTCCCAAGTTTGTCCAGAAAGATCGAAGGTACATAACAAAAGAAAACTAGCGATTCTTCGCAAGCCTGCCTTGATTGTCGTTGGTGAGCGGGAATTATCTTGCAATTTGGAAAAGTGTTGTGTCATATTTCATGTGTAGTACAGTCACCCCACAGTTATGGATCAGCTAAGGGTCATTTTTTAGAATAAAATTCGATTACAAATCATGGTGACCTTGTACAAAACAAAATTACCCGCCTGGCAATGCCGAATATGATTGTTTTCGAGAATACACATAAAATATCGCAATTATTTACGAAAAAGTGACGATTTCGATAGAAATTTCAAACGTTGTCCATCCCACAGATGTGGATCAGTGGAACAGGAGGGTCCTTATTATGGATCAAATCGACTCATATTATGGATCAGAACACTATAAAAGCAATTTATCTGTGAAGTAAACGAATGGTGTGTTAGTGAAAGCATACGTTTCGGCGTTTCTTTCGGAATCGTCTTATCGCTGATTCATAACTGTGGTACGGGTTTCAATGCCCCACAGTTATGAATCAACGATTTTATGAATAGGGATAACATTTAATTTCATACGGAAGAATAAAATATGCTAGAAGATGTTGTGATTGATTGCAATGCTGTGCAGATTTATAGTTCACGTAGATAAAATGTGTTCTGCGTAATTGCAACTCTATTTGATGAGATATTCTCCGTTTAAGTCAACTTTGATCCATATCTGTGTGCTATCCATAACTGTGGGGTGACTGTATCTGTGCCTCCCTCCCAGGTTGCAAGCACTCTTATATGAAACCATCTAGACTGACACGACGAAAATCGCTGCGAAATTGCGTCGCTGTGGGTTAGACAAGCTCATCAAACTGTGCATGCAGCGCATGTCGCTGTCGCCGTAAAAAAACGCTTTGATTTAGGGGAGCCTTTAGGTTTGAGGAAATCTAAAATATCAAGACGAAACTAAGAGTGCCTTGGTTATCGAGAGTAGGGACACTTTACGCGATTGTGACGTCCATCTCTGGATTCCGAGATATTGAACCTCAATAGATCTACTTTTCCTTTGAATTTCCTTGATTGCGCTATTTTTCTACGAATGTCATAACTCTGAATGTCTGTACAACGAATCCAGTATAATATACTAGAAAGAACAGTAAGCAATCATAAGAAGAAGGTATTTGGTCATTTTCGACTAAACATATTTTGGTAAAAATGCCGAGATCGGTGGAACTCGAAAAAACCGCCAACCAAATAAAGAAGGGTGAATATCAGATGACCCGAAATGGGTAATTCTAGAAAAAGGGATATACGAAGGATTTGCATTTGGTTGGTTGACGTTTACAGAAACAACATTCGGTGAATTGACCCTCGGCGAAAAGTAGCACAACCAATCGTGTTAAAAATTCTAACCATTACTTATTTATTAACATTTGGACACTTGGAGAACCTTCTAGACGGTCGAATGTCGAAAGTAAAGTTACATAGTTGTAGCCAAAATTAGCCAGTTCAGCCAGGGGGAGCCTGTCAAGGTGAAAGATAAGCTGAAAGAACAGCTTTTTTTTAAGAAGGGTGAATCATTTATGAAATGCAAATATATGGAGATGGTGCATATTGACATGATTAAGTACGAAGTATCTTTGACTCCTCTTCAATGCTTATGTTTTTTTAAGGAAGAACATCCCCTGTTCATTATCGTTGGTGATCATTTTAAATATGTCAAGTCAAAATACTGACCTGAAGTACCGTAAAACGGTTAAAAGGACGTTAATGAAAAAGGTGAGAAATAGAGAAATAATTTTCCGGTAAATGGTCCTTCCGGGTAATGGTTTTCCGGTAAATGGTTCATTCCGGTAAATGGTTTTCCGGGTAATGGTCTTCCGGTAAATTGCATTCCGGGTAATAGTTTTCCGGGTAATGTCGGAGAACCATAAAAACACGTTTAACACGCTAAGCTACTTTTTTGAGCATTTGTCCCATTGTGGAACGTCGACAGCGAAGTGAATAACATAGGAAACAAATGAAGGGTCAGTAATAAGAAACGTTTGATTCGTAATATTCCTATAATGGACATTGACAAGGTCCAGATTGTGTAAAAGGACAACAGTTTTACAAATGTATTTTTCACTGGAAAATTGACCGAATTTGTATGTTCCAAATGTGTTCTAGCGGTAGGCAGGGCACGGTGCACGGAACAATTTCGTAGAATGCATGAAAATTACATTTATCCTTCTACGAACTTTTCGTAGTATTCCAGACATCTTTTGTACAATTAAATAAAAAGTGCTTGTTTTTATTACTAAATAGATGAGTATCATCTACGAAATGGTTCGTACAATGAAACAATCATTCAAAAAATATGAAATGTTATTTATTACGAAGCTAATTTCATACACTGTACGAAACAGTTTCGTTGCAGAAAACAACGCATCATTTCGTAATTCAAACGAACGATTTTATTACATAAACCAAAATATATTATCAGTGTAGATACTCAGTGGGGAATAATGATCAAGTCAAGATTTGCAAGGCTTAGATACCCGAGGAGGAAAGAATAACTTATGCATACCATTATAATGGTATTGGAAAAATTGTTGAAAACAATTAAAAATACTTCATTTGGTATTCGATAGGTATTGAGGACTGCTGGAGATTGTAACTAACCTTTGTTACGCCCGCTCAGTCACAAGGACTCCCAGCCCACTCAGGGTCGGCTCTTTCCGCCGAGGTCGCACAAGAAGAGGAAAACCAATGACGTGTTTGGATGAATGACGGCTTTTATTCGAAAAGATCCCTATCCTCCCTATGGCCCTAACTAATTCCTACCGCTCACAAATTACTTACGGTTAGTGTATGGTGTAAGTGTCGGGGCCCCTCGTTGGAGCTCAATGGTACCAGCGCGTCCGCTTCCTCACCGTCACCTGGATGACACCAGGTCGCTGCTAGCCTGCCTGTAGATACCGTCCGAATCCTAGGCCTTCGGGGTCACAGTGCACCGCCAAATACTCGGAAGGTTGATGGATCGGGTTGACCGGAGTGCGTTACGACGTTCACTATCCACGTGGTCACAATAGGGTTGAATATTGACCACCGTCACTTTCTACGGATGGACTGCTTCCTTAAATTGCGGATAGACCGTTCGTCCGTCTCACGCGATTACTGCTTCACACAATCGATCCACCTTTGCTTGAGATTTTCGGATGGTTTAACACCACTGGTCTTTACACTTGGACACTTGGAAAATTAGCTGTTCCTTCGTTCAGGTCCTCCAGCAAGTGGACGAGTATCGTCCACCAGGCTCACTCGGAACCAGCGAATAGCCTTTTTTTTCGATTGGTATTGCCAAACTGCATTGGCTACCAAACTTAGTCGCCGTGGGGTGGTTTGTGGGTGTCTTGTGTTGTATGTCTGTTTTAACAAATTGTGTTCTGTGTTTTGTGTTCTTTTAATTCGACCGTTGTGCCGTCCTCCTATCTAGCTAAATAAGACTTGCATGGGTTCTTTTATCAATTGTATGTTTTCTTATAGGTTTAATTATTTAGTTGTATTCTTATATAATTTTATTTTAATAATTTTAACATCCCTAGTAACTAGCTAAGTTTTAATCATTGGTTTTCCTCTTGAATTAATTTAAATCCCCAAGTATGACTGAAAGTCGAAGGAAAAAGTGGACATCGCAAAGCGACTGGTCACACTACCGCACCGCTCGGGTAAAAATTATTAATGAAATTAATAATTTTAAGAAAACTAAATAACAACTCTCGCCATACCGCACCTGTACCAAAATATGGCAATGGTAAATAAATGTTGCACAAAAATATGACAAATAGTTATAACAGAGGAAAAATTTAACAAAATAACGATAAACTTGTAATGAAATTGTGACTCATGCTCGAAAATGTAACAAATGAATAAGCATTGCTAACCACTACATATAAAATTTCAGATCGATCTTCGTTAATCTAACAGTATGAAGTGTGAATGAATTTTATTGAAGCGACTTTCTAAATTATAAATGGAATCACCAATTCGAAAGACGTCGTAAAGCAAACTACTTCTACTTTGCCGCGGCGACAATGACCAGTGATATCAATTTGTGTCGAAAAAAGGGCCCGATCATTAATTCGGTAACTTATCATTGTCAAATTTCATAGCTGCCTTAACGACTTCAAATCAAATTTAATGAAAATTTGCACTATGCTAAGAAATGGGGTTCAAATTGTCATTTTGACCCTTGAAGGTCATCAACATTTGGTTATAAGAATTCTCTCATGATTAAGCGCACGGATCCACAAGCGTAGCTTGATCAATTTACTTGCCCAGATCAAATATCATTTGACGATCTGGTGAGCAAATAGTGTAAAGAGCTACACAAAATATTCGTGCATTTATAATTTTCTATTTCTAGGTACCTCTAACATTATAACATTTCCACTTACTTCAATCTATCCCGGGATATTTCTAGTGGGTTTCTGCTGAAACTCGCTGGCGTGACGGAACAGGTTGATATTGGGTCTCCAAACACCTTATTAACGATGACCACAATTACTAAAACCTAATCCACATAATCACAACTTTCACCAGAACTAAACATAAAACATACTATGCATATGCACTAGGCTTTTAAATCGCCTGCCGAAAACACACCGAGGCTTTTGCCGTTGAGGTCAGCGACCTCGTACGAACAAGTACCCTTTTTCGCTACGATAGTGCATGGCTCGTACACCTCTCCCAGCTTGGCGTTGAAATGATCGCCAGCTGAAGACTGACGAAAAGTTCGTTTGAATACCCTCTGACCGATATCGAAAGTCGGAGCGTATCGTTTGTGCCTAAGGTCGTATCTCTTCTTGGTACATTCGTGTCCCTTTCGAAGATTACTCACTACTTTATCGTAGATTGCTTTACTCACAATCTGCATTCTCTCCATCCTCTCATCTTCAGATAACTCATTCTCATTTCTTGAGTGATGATGTTCTGAACCTTTCGTCACGATCTCGTGACCGAAAATCACCCTAAATGGAGTGAATTTAGTTGTCGCGTGAATGCTATTATTAAGGACGAACTCTATCTCAGAGACCTTTGTGTCCCACAGTTTTTGGTTGTCTCGCACATAGCTACGAATCATAGCATTTATAGTCCGATTCAGTCGTTCGGTGGGGTTTGCCTGACTATGGTGTCTGGCACTCGCCCAGTGTCGTATTTCGTATTTAGCCAACATTTCCTGAAACTCTTTAGAGTGGAAAGTGGTTGCGTTGTCTGAAATTAGGTACTCAGGCACAGACAACCGTCGGAACCCTTGCTGTTCCAATATCTCACATACACTCCCTGACGAAATCTTGCGCACCGGAGTTAGGAGACAATACTTCGAAAAAACATCCATAAGGACAAGAAGATGGCAGTTGCCTCTGGAACTCCGTGGAAGAGATTGGATGTAGTCTAGCGTGAGAATTTGAAACGGCTTGGTCGTGACACGTTGATTACCCATTTCAGGAACAACTGAGGTTGTCGAATGTTTTATGCGCTTGCATGTTTCGCAGTTGGCAACATAACATTTTATTTCAGCCGACATGCGTGGCCAGTAATAGCGCTTCTTAATTTTGTCCACGGTCTTCTCAAAACCTACATGGAATGATTCGTCATGTTCTTTAGCCAGTACTTCTGAACGCATGTGTTCAGGAATACATAGCTTCCAGTCGAAGGCGTAGTCAAATACATCCGACTGTGAATTTACATATTTATAGAGGTTGTTTCCCTCAATTTTGAAGTCTATGTAACTTTCGGGATCTTGTTTGACTGAATGGAATAGTTTCGAATACCAATCCATTCTAGCATCTAATTCTGCCACTTCCATCGATCTCGACAAAGCGTCGGGCACAATGTTCTCTCTGCCCTTGCGATGTTTGAGTACCATGTTGTGTTGCTGTAACTCAATGCTCCATCGCGATAGTCGAGATGACGTTCGCCATTTGGAACGCATTATGAATGTGAGTGCTGATGAATCGGTTACTAGAGTGAATTGGGTTCCCTCGATGTAACATCGGAATTTGTCGATGCATCGTAGAGCCGCCAATCCCTCCTTTTCCGCGGCGTGATAATTTAATTCAGCGCCCTTTAGTTTTTCAGAGTGGAATGCGATTACTTTTTCTTGCCCGTTTTGGATCTGAGTAAGGACGCCAGCGATGGCGTGGTCACTCGCATCTGTCTGGACGGTAAAGGGGAGATTAAAATTAGGATTGGCCATTACGGGTGCGCTTATGAGTTTTTCCTTAATTGCCCGGAATGCCTGATCGGCTTCTTGGTTCCATTCTACCTTCTTTGGTTTACTTTTCAGTAAATTAGTCAAAGGTACCGTAAGTGCACTGAACTGGTCAATGAATCGTCGGTAGTAATTAGCCATACCGAGAAATCTGCGGAGTGCACGAATTGATCTGGGCACCTCATACGCGACGATCGCATGTACGCGATCCGGATTGGGCCTCAGACCATCTTTTGATAAAATATAGCCCAAATAAGGCAATTCCGGTACGCAAAACTTCGATTTGGTGATGTTTATGCGCAAATTTGCCTCCCGTAATCTCCTCGCTAACTCTTTCAAATGAGCGATATGCTCTTTGTACGTTTTCGACGCCACAACAATATCGTCCAAGTAAACAAAAATGTTGGGCTCTAATTCTCCAAATCCCAACACTCGGTCCATTAATTTGCTAAGCGTCGCCGGACTGTTCGCAAGTCCGAACGGTAACCGCTTAAATTGATATAATCCCCTACCAGGGATAGAGAATGCTGTGTATTGACGAGATTGAGCGCACAGTGGAATTTGTAAGAATGCTTGGCTCAAATCTATCGTGGAGAGATATTTGAACGACCCCAATCGACTCAGAATGCGTGTTTGATGGGGAAGTGGATATGCGTCCCGTTTGGTGCGCTCATTCAACTTCCTCGCATCCAAACAGAGTCGAACTGCATCAGTGCCTCGCTTGGCAACTGGTACAACTGGCTGCGACCAATCGGAGCAAGATCGTTCAACAATATCGTCTTTAATCATACTGTCCAGCGCTGAGTGGATTTTCCGTTGTACTTCAGGGCTCCATGGGTATGGGTTTTTGCGAATCGGAGGGAGCTCACGACATTCGTCCCTGATTTCGATGGTATGTGTGAGAATGCGAGTACATCCTATATTGCCCGGTTCAGGTACCAGAAACAGTGATTTTACTTCATCTAACTCGTTTAGCTCTTCAGGGGTCAAAGACATCTCATCTTCGGGTAACTCTTCCGAATCGTCGATCGTTTCGATAAACGAATCTCTCAGAGATGGGTAGATACCAAATTGGTCCCAAAACGACATCCCCAGATAGCATTGACGCTTCAAAGAAGGTGCAACTACGAAAGAGACAATTCTTGTGACTCCGTTGAACAAAACCGGAACGGATATTTCACCCGAAACCTGCACTGGGTGCCCTTCAGCGGTTATTAAGGTCAAATCAGATGGTGAATAGTTAAGGTTCAGATTGGACACTAGTCGTTCGGAACCTTTCCCCAGAATGTTTGTTTGTTCCACTGTCTAAAAGTGCAACTAATTTTATTCCTAGCAGCTCAATTCTTACGAATGGCCTGTTGTCCCCATGTGGGTGGAGAAATATCGTGTTAACCTCCTCGCACTGTGAAGTCGAAGCCACCGAGTGATAACCCAGCTGTGTCAGAATAGAATTAATCGAACTAATTTCGTTATTTTGAGGACTTGGAGACTGTGTACTCAGACTGCTTTGCCTCACTGAGCAGTCTTGTCCGTGTTTTTTGAAGCGCAAAATGGACAATCTTTTTGTTCGAAACCTGGAAAACCACAGGATTCACAGAAAGTGTGTTTTTCCTGGGTACATTGTGTAGCATTATGCCCAAAATTATGGCAATTGAAACAAGTGCCTCGTTTCAACGGAACATAAGCTTTCAGAATCTTCTCCATAGGATTGAAGTTCTTGCTTGGTCCTGGCTTTTGATAATCTGGTTTCGAAGATTGTTCCTGTTTGGATTCAGCATTCTTAGGATTCGAGTTATGTTGACCCGGCTTGGGGTTCTGAAAAGATTGATTCTTGTGGTTTTGGGGTCGATTCGAGCTGGAAAATTTCTTTTTGAAATTTTCATTTTTCCACGGTCGATTGCTAGTCGAAGGTGGCTTTTTTCCCTCTCCTATCTCCTTGACCTGTCTCTCTGTCGATCGATATACCCTACTACTGTCTTTTTCGTTCCTTGAGTACCACTGCCAGTTGATCGAGTCGAAATTCTTTCCAAACTCATCTCATCCATCCGCAATAGTGTTGATGTTGGCTGCTAACATTGCACTCTTGTACTCAGAGCGAAGATTGCGAAATAGTATTTGAAACTTTTTCGTTTCATCGAGAGGTACAGTCATGTTCCGAAAGATACGAGTCATTTCCAGGTAGTAATCCTGGAAACGCTCTCTCGTTCCTTGCTTTCGTAAATGAGCTTGTCTCTCGTGTTGATAATCGATATCGGGTGGCAGGAACTCTCGTTTTAGCTCACCAACGAGGTTATTCCAGGTACGGAGCTCATTATGTGCATTGACCTCCATGTACCAACATCGCGCTTTGCCAACCAATAAGTGATACGCAGAATTGTACAACTCCGGTTTCGAGAATCCTTCTGATCGGGCAGTGAACTCTACTTCGCGTAGAAATTCGATTAATCGGCGGCCATTGTCGGAGCCATCATAGTGAATTTTCCACTTGTGGATTGACAATCGGCTGCCAGAACCATCCTGTGCTGGATTACTACAACCAGAAGAACCTGCTACATAATCTGGCTGTCGTGTAAGTACAACATTACTTGGATTATGCGGGGCTTGATCATCTGTTCTTGGAACACCTTGCAACAGATTTTGATCCTTAACCAGCCAATCCATGAACTCTTTATACGAGAACTTCGGTTTGGTTGCATTTACCAACTCACATTCCTCAGGATCTTCCGAGTTTTCGGGTTCACCTACTCCCGTGCTGTTCTTAAACTGCTGCTGGGATTTGTTCGTATTCGGTAGCTGTGTTTCTAGAGCTTCCATTCTAGTTAGCACTTGGTCTAACATGGATTTTAGCTGAGAATTCTCAGCCTTGAGAATCTCAACTTCATTAGCGGATGTGCCGCCTACAGCTTCATCAAGTTTGTCGTCATCATTTTCGTCTGTTGGAGCAAACAATCCGTCCAAACGAATGTTATCATCTTCAACATCGCCCATTTCGGGATTTGTTGCTTGGTCGACAGTAACAGCATTTGCTCTATCATCTTCCTGGAAGACATGCCGCATCTTACGCAAACTGTCGTTAGCATTAGCAATTTCTGCTCTCCTTATCTCAGGATATGGAGAAGCAATTGAATAAAATGTATTGAGCAACCTCACACATTCTCCTGCTAACTCTGAAATAGAGTTAAGCTCGGATTCGTCCGTTGTCTGAGCTTTTGCTCGTAGCAATCGGAACAAATAATGTAGTAATCTCGATTTGTGCTTTTGATCGGGAGCTTTTTTGTACACTCTGGTATCTAACGCTTGTTTGATCTCTTGAACCTGTGTATCGCATTTTTCCAACTCTTCAATAACCGTTTTGCCTGATGGCTCATAATCAATTTCCGAATGTTTTCCTGATCCTTCTCTTTTCAGCTCAGCCCTACATTTTCGCTCAAGTACAGATCGAGGCTCGCCATGCTCTTCGATCCGACGGATTTGCAATTCATGCGACAGCTCATCGTCGAGGAGATGAGCAACGTTCATTCCAAAATATTGGAACATGAAGTGATCCATCGTGCAGTGTTAACCGAACAAAATTTGTTAAAAGTGCTAGAGAGAGTGCCTACGAAAATAAATTTCGTACTTGCCAAACAGTGTTGTTTTCATCCAATTTGATAACCTAAAGAAGAACTCTCGCTTTGTTTGCGATATATGATGATGATCGAATGATTCGAAGGAAAAATTGTTTATGAATGCCTAGAATTGGTTTACACCTTGGATCCACGAGTCCACAAGTGCATTAATCAAAAAATTTGTTAAAAATCCTAATCACGTTCAACTATTGTGCAAAGTAATGTACATCAGTTATTCAACATTGGCCGATTGGAATCAATTACCAGAATCACCGGCGTAAACGATTATCGCTATCGTTTTCCTCCCTCGCTAACCTCAAAAATAGGAACTATTTTTTTGTTGGTCGCCAAAATGTAACTAACCTTTGTTACGCCCGCTCAGTCACAAGGACTCCCAGCCCACTCAGGGTCGGCTCTTTCCGCCGAGGTCGCACAAGAAGAGGAAAACCAATGACGTGTTTGGATGAATGACGGCTTTTATTCGAAAAGATCCCTATCCTCCCTATGGCCCTAACTAATTCCTACCGCTCACAAATTACTTACGGTTAGTGTATGGTGTAAGTGTCGGGGCCCCTCGTTGGAGCTCAATGGTACCAGCGCGTCCGCTTCCTCACCGTCACCTGGATGACACCAGGTCGCTGCTAGCCTGCCTGTAGATACCGTCCGAATCCTAGGCCTTCGGGGTCACAGTGCACCGCCAAATACTCGGAAGGTTGATGGATCGGGTTGACCGGAGTGCGTTACGACGTTCACTATCCACGTGGTCACAATAGGGTTGAATATTGACCACCGTCACTTTCTACGGATGGACTGCTTCCTTAAATTGCGGATAGACCGTTCCTCCGTCTCACGCGATTACTGCTTCACACAATCGATCCACCTTTGCTTGAGATTTTCGGATGGTTTAACACCACTGGTCTTTACACTTGGACACTTGGAAAATTAGCTGTTCCTTCGTTCAGGTCCTCCAGCAAGTGGACGAGTATCGTCCACCAGGCTCACTCGGAACCAGCGAATAGCCTTTTTTTTCGATTGGTATTGCCAAACTGCATTGGCTACCAAACTTAGTCGCCGTGGGGTGGTTTGTGGGTGTCTTGTGTTGTATGTCTGTTTTAACAAATTGTGTTCTGTGTTTTGTGTTCTTTTAATTCGACCGTTGTGCCGTCCTCCTATCTAGCTAAATAAGACTTGCATGGGTTCTTTTATCAATTGTATGTTTTCTTATAGGTTTAATTATTTAGTTGTATTCTTATATAATTTTATTTTAATAATTTTAACATCCCTACTAACTAGCTAAGTTTTAATCATTGGTTTTCCTCTTGAATTAATTTAAATCCCCAAGTATGACTGAAAGTCGAAGGAAAAAGTGGACATCGCAAAGCGACTGGTCACAAGATATTGAACTATTATTTAAAAAAATCACTTTTATATAAAATCCATCAAGTATTATTTAGGTATTACAATACCTGATCTAATTATCAGCTTGGTGTTTGTAAAATATGCAGAAGGTTACATTCGAGGTATTTTACCTCTTATGCAGGGCTCATTCATGCCTCATTCAGGTTGCAAGTATTGGAAATTATCTGGTATGGAATACCTCAATTTGGTATTCAGTAGTTATTTTCTTCTGCTCGGATACCGCTGAATCTAGTTTTTAAGTGCTCAAGCCTTCATTGAACAGTCCCCAACAAGTTGAGGGAATAACGGAGTTGAACATAAAACAAGTAAAAAATGAGAATGATTTCAATACTTTTTTGAAATTAAAGAAAAAATCATAGTTTTTCTTTCTCTCCAAGAGAACTGTTGGCTTGTTTCTTTTCACTCGGGTGCTATCAGTTCAATCGAGGATGGCGTTGAAACAGCAAGCACTCCGTGAGCGTATTGTACGGTTTTACGGTTTTACCGTAGGGGAGGACGGGGCAAGATGGTCACCCTGGGCAAGATGAGCATCCCGCAATTTTGAGACTGATTGAATGAATTTTATAAAAGTATCGTTATACACTGTTGAATTGAGGTACATCCAATTACCGTCTTGTAAAAGCACCGACTAAGTTGCGTCGTACGGCTGATCTTTTCCAATAATCATTGACGTTATTTTGAAAAATACATCTATATCTAATACTATCTATGTATATATTATCATTAAAGTATCATTATACACTCAGAAATAAAAATAGACACATAATTACTAAAGTTTATGTATTAATGACTATTTTCTATCTGCCTCTCTTTCATTCTGCTGTGAATTTCTTCACTAAATGTCATTTCGCTTGGGTTGAAGCTTAGGCAAATTGACAAATCAATACAGTACCAGATTAACGGCCTAACTTACAAATGTAAACAAACTGAGTTTTATTCACCTAACAGTTTGTTTGATAAATTGCAATCATATAATGCACATCTGTTCCTTGCCCCCGTAGGAGCAAGTGTCAAGGTCGAAAGATCAAACAGAACTAACCGATCGCGGCACTTTTCACTTACTTTAACCGAACTAACCGATCACGCCACTTTTTCACTTACTAGACCGACGCGCGACATGTTTGATCCTGCCTCCGTCGCTCGCCCCCGTAGGAGCAAGCGTCAAGGTCGATAGATCAAACAGAACTAACCGATCGCGACACTTTTCACTTACTCTAAACGAACTAACCGATCACGCCACTTTTTCACTTACTCTCAACAGCAACTTGGCTTTCGTGTGGATTTATTAATGTCGTGAGTTTAGTACACGACACTGAAGACGGCCTTACAGTTGAGGTCGAAATACGCTTACCGCCGTGCGGGGTGACATTGGTCCTAGGGGGTGACTTTGACCGCCCTTTTCGATGCATCTCTTGACTAGCACGGGAGGCAAAAAACTAATCCATGACCATCCAGTGGCTATTTATAACATATTCTTTAAGATTGCTACATTGTTTTCATTAATCTGGTTTTAGTTTGCTGTAAAAATCTTGGCCCAAAGTCACCCTTATGGACCAATGTCACCCCGCACGACGGTATCTGTCAAAGGATACAAACTACAGTGGAATTAAGGATAAGTAGCCCGTCATTCGTTTGGGCAACAATGATGAATTTTCAGCTTGCATTTCAAAGTGATAAAACTCAGTATTGATAGTTTATATTGACTTGAAAATGTATCACTGTACGCGCTAACATGCATAAAGTATGCTGATACTTTTTCAGCTATGTCAGTGCAAAACCAACTGATTTTCTTTGATTTGAAATCGTGAGATGAATTAGCAACAATCATCAACGACACGTACAAATTTCAATGACGGCCTACTTCGCCTTAAATGGTATAGTACTAAATTCGGTTTTCCATCTACTTAAAGGTATTCCACTAAACAGCTCGAAGATATGTTATCAATATTTAATACAGTTTTGGCTACGTGTAACTCATAATTGTAACGTGTTGGAATATTTCTGAGAGATCTAGCAATCCCGAACTTACTTGAGACACATGATTTGATCCTTGAGATACGCAGGTATATAATTTTTATAACGCTGTGTTTCTTGTGTAATTCTCATTTCTATATAAATTTTTAGCAATACAGATTATAAATATTTTTTGATATTTTGCTGCAGGTTACAGAAAAAGGATAGTTCAAGGAAAGATATACAGATTTCAATGTGGCAACCCTGTTGCTCTCTGGAACAGTGTACCGTCCCGTTGTGGGGTTGGTTAGCTTGATTGCTCTGGCGCTGTCCATTGCGCTCTTGGATGTGGTTCTATTTTTATGTTCGAAATCGGTCACCAGCCAGAAGCTCTTCGGTATACAGTAGTAGTGGCAGCTTGGAAAAGTTGGCTTAGTTGGACAAGTGCTGGTACAACTGTGCTAATGAATTTTTTAAACCAAATGAAACATGAGGTGTCGGCTGGTGTCGGGCAATGCCAATGCGGAAGAGATGCAAAATTTTGGTATGGCAACTTTTTAAATGCAATTAGCGTCAGAGAGGAGAGCAACCTCGACGACGAGAGGCGTTTTCGTTTTGGAAATAATAAATTGTATTTCACAGCTAGACTGACACAAGGGTTAGCCATTTTTGATGAAGTTAATTGCATTTTATGACCGAAAGCCATTTTACCGGGGGAGATGCTTACGGAATTCGTAATGACGGGTAAGCGCTACGGGATGGTTAAAACGGTTTATGGATGAGGGTGAATCTGTTACTGGAAGCATGTAGGCTGAAATTAATTACGTATGAATCAAAATAACATGAAACTTTCATGTTAATTCATCGAATAATTTTCAATTCGATTTTTTCCCATCTAAAACTATTGAATCATTCCTTAACATGCAACATGACTGATCCAATTTCTTCGCTAACCATGTGTCTGTTATCTTAATTGATCAACGTATTTAACTTGTGGTTTTATACTTAAATCAGAGCCCAGCGCTAAATCATCGTTACGTCTCCTAAGTAGAATCCGCTTGGGCTGACTGGCAGCCAAGTCCGGGAACAAGTCTAGAGCTCCCACCGCCAAATTTGAGATTGCTATTCTTTATTATTATTTATTATTATGATGTGAAGAAATCGTTAGGAGGATAGTTGGTTGATCACTCCGAATAATATAATGCTGGTATGCAGTGTATTGGTATGCCTTTTTGAAGCAGAGACAATTCCTGTACTAACTTAATAAACGAATTCGCTCCTTGACAGTAACTCACTGGGTCTGCTCTTTCAGTCTAATTATAGACAAAACACTCCGTAAGGGGGCTTGGTGGTCTAATGGCTACCGCTTCTGCTTGGTGAGCAGAAGGTCATGGGTTCAATCCCATTCAATCACTCTAAAATCTGATTCAGGATTCTGGTCTTTCATCAGAATCATTTTTAACACCGCTAGCACATGACGGCTCTCCATAGTTGTTGCGCGCAAGCCCCTCGTACGAGAATTATTAACATTCTGGAGTTTGACATTAAATTGTGAGTGGCAGATGTTTTGACGTACTGTTCACTAAAAGGGAAACATAAAACAATTATCCAGAACATACAGGCTAATCTGAACTTTAATGCTACATTGGACTTAAAAACTATAATTTGTTCACGATTGAATTAAATAGGAGACTAAATTGTTAGTAACAATATATCCATTCAAAACTGTGAAATAATGAATCCAAATAAAATTTCAGATTGAGCTTTACCCTACTGCAAAAGCGAGTTTCGCTTCAAGAGCTCCGAATTACGTGAACAATAGAAGCATGTTTGAAAGAACTTGAAACTATTGAGAACCAGAGCTACAGGTCCAAAGCCCTGATAAAGGTGGATGGTTGTGAAGGCTATGACCGTGGTCATCATGTAAAGAACGAACGGACAATGCTGTATCGTGTCAGCACCGAGGAGGCAGCCCCTCTAGCACGATGTAGGTAGCGTAACCCTGGTTAGGTGGCATATCGAAGACTCTTCGCCAACCAAGAATGGCAAAAGTAGAGCAAACGGATTGATTTTATGGCAACAGATCCGACAACGAATAAAGGACAACGATTGGAATGTTGGATCTTGGAACGTGAAAACTTTGACTGAACCCTGAAGATCTGTAAGGCTGCTGGGAATGACACACGGACGTGAGCAGCTTTATCAGTCGATCCACCGAGTACTTCTCAAGGTATGGGAGGATGAAGAGTTGCCCACCGGCTGGTTTGATGGCTTCATACGCCCAATCTACAAGAAAGGGCACAGACTAGAGTGTGACAATTACAGAGGAATTACCCTGCTGTGCTGATATAGACTAATCGATCTCAGGTCAGTGGAAGAGGCCTTCGTGCCTCTAAAGAGGGAGACAGCGAGGATAGACCTGACCATTAATTCTACCAAAACGAAGTACATGGTAGCAGGTTGCAGTCAGGCATGGTGGTGTAGGTGCTGAGGTAGTGTTTGAAGTTGTTGAATATTTTTGTTTACCTTGGAACACTTGTGACATGTGACAACGACGTTTCCCGCGAAGTGAAAAGACGTGTTACGGCTGCGAATAGGGCCTTTTACAGACTACATAACCAGCTTAGGTCCGGAAGAAATAATTGTGAAAATATTATTCAGCAGGAAATCAGGTAGAGGTCGGTGCCTTCGGGGAACACCACGAATACGCTGACTGTACGCAGTGGAAGAGGACCTGGCGACCCTAAACATTCGGGGCAACTGGAGAAGTTTCGCCCAAGACCGACGAAGATGGAGCTCTACAGTGCGCCCGGAAATGGCGTGATGCTACGCTGTAGCCATCAAGGTATCAAGAAGGTAGAAGCATTTTTTCATAGCGTAGACTTCAGCGTAGGTGTTGTTTTGAAGTTGCGACAGTCGTGAATCCTAGAAATTACATCTGTCCTCAAAGTTCATGTTTGGTCTCACGGCTAACGACTCTACTCACTAACGATGCTACTAAATCTGTCTATTCCAAAATTAAATTAAGAGCCCGAACAGTGCCTACTAAGGCTTTGCTTTGCTACCATGCTGATGATTTTAATGACTCATTTTTCAAAGTTGATCTCTGCTGCTTTCTGTTTCAATCCCATTTACAGATACTGCTTTCAAGACCCACGCATTAATTCAATAGCTTTTCCCTTATTACTATAGCTGACTCAAATTTGTGACATGAAATATGACGATGTAAATAAGCTCCGTATCACTCCCACACACTCACATTCCCACCCGGAGTGCATGACCCAGATTAAAAAAGATGTCTTCCCAGGCCACTAAACAAACTCTGCAAGAAGTGAAATAACTGAACAACTCTGTTGCCACTGTTCTACCAGTCGAAGGAACATTTGTACACATTGTACCACTCTCTTCCATCATCGCATATCTCCATGAAAACAGATTCACTTGCAAGCGTGTCTAACGTCCATCACATTGCTAAAGCAGAAAACTTCAGTTGCCTCTTGAGGGACGTTGCCAGTTAGATTTATGAATTTGTAGACAGCAACTCTTATCTCAGAAAGCACACATTCATTGGCTGGCAGAGGGTCAAATCTGCAAAGTAGGTTCAGACGGAAAATTGCAATGATGCTTTCTGTTCAACGTCACAGGAACTATGTGTCTGGTTGAAAATGGTTGATGGAACATTGTATTGCTTTTTACCATATTGGCTTCGAGTTATTTCCATGCCTAATTACTAATTGGTCAGGCACAACAAAAGCAAAAAAAAAGTTCATCAGCGATGCATATTTTTCATCAATTTGTTCATCCGCAAACCGTGGCTATTTGATGTGTTATGTCAAAGCAAATGTTACTGCGTATTGATTTACGGAAGGGGTCCTTTGTTACAAAATTTTAATTCACCGTGCAGCATCAATACCCGGACACTTAAGCCGACACAAACGTTTAAATACGTTTTGAATAGGTTTCATCCAAAATTATTGAAAGCCTTTTAATGCAACGAACACTTTTATGGTAAAACTTAGTGAAAATGATGAGTTTACCGATTAAATTGAAGATTTTACCATAAAAACAATTAAAATAATGAAGCTTGACTTGTCCTTAAGTGTCCAGACACTAGAATTGTCTAATAAATCCGGACACTTAAGAATCGAAATCGTGACAGGTTTTCATACAAAAAGCGTTACGGAGGAGGGGGGAAGTTGTTCAAAAATTTCCAATTTTAGCGTTAAGTAATAAATGGACGCTGCCTTAATGAGTTCTTCTAGTGATGATACTCGTAAGCAGTGCTGTTAAATGTAAAAATTTTGGAAAAATTCAAATGCTTATAGCACCCTCGCATGCGAAAATTTGCATTAGCAAGTATTGCCAACCGATAGTGATTCGGAAAAGGTCAACGGGAAAAACATTTTCCGATGACTTTTTCCACGGGGAACGATGATATTAGCAATATTCAATTGTCATATTCACGTGATATTCATGACATTTAACAGCTCTGCTCGTAAGTGGTGTCTTTGTGTGTCGGTAGAACGACGGTCAGCATCAACTATTTTTGAGAATCACTTAAGGTGACCTCTATATACGTTCATATATGACGATATGAACATGTGAAGTTAAGAAAATGGCATAAAACCTATGGACCGATGCACGAGTTCACAAATTTGACGTTTGAGCGGTGCCGAATTCACTCGTTGCCATGGTCACGTAAATAACACGGCACCGCTCAAACGTCAGATAGTGAACTCGTGCATCGGTCCATATGATATCGGAAAATAAACAAGGGTGAACTAATTTCTCAATCTGGTTTCTATTGTGAAGCTGGCTAGTGCTAGGCTAGTGAAGCTGAGCTTGTCATTGATTATAACCCCAAGATGCCGAAGGGATCGCATGGACTGTATGGTGCAATCGCCTACCGAGATAAGCGCCCGTTGCTCGGATTTGTGGTTGCTAACCAATACCACCTCAGTCTTGTGGTGGGCCAGTCAGTGCCGGATTTGGGCTTCGGGGGGCCCGTGTCAGATCTTATAAAGGGGGCCCTTGTATACAAAATTCAGCCCGTTTTGGAATTCCACAAACCAACGTATTGAATTTGAGATGGTCGGCCCATAGCTCTGAGGGGCCCAAATGCAAAGTGTTTCGTGAGCTACACACAATGAAAAATTCAACTGTTTTCAAGTTTTCAGGTGACTTTTCCGTCCAATGGCTCGTTTTTTGGCTTCTATTCAATTTGTATGGAGTGAATAATTGCTTAAAATCTACAAAGCCGTTTTTCTCCAAAGCTCCTTTTGATTCTATTTACAAATTTTACAAAACTATTTTTAAAGAAATGTTTTGAAGATCCATAGTGTAACATTGACATGTCCCATTAAATTAGATTAAATAATAAAATTATGTAAATTAACTGCAAATAGGAGTTAGGAAAAAAAACTGTATATTTTTCTTTATAAATTTGCCCTGAGAAGCACCGTCACTTAATCCTCGCTCATCAAAGCACACTCCTTACCTCGGCTAAGCTGGAGAATTAGACGAGAATGGGATAAGCGAGAAGATTAGCCGAGTCGCAGAATCCCCATCCGGGATCAAGTCCCCGAGATCGCTCTCTTTTGTGCCAACCTTCAAAGCGAGTAGATGGTGAAATAGTCGGATTGGGAGATAACCTTCGAGCCGCGATAATTTCCGGGTGCCAAGAAGTCCATACCGCGAGTGAGATTCATTTTTATAACCGCCTCGGTGTGATTTGGGGAGAAGAAAACGTAAATCCTCGGGTGTGGGTGACCGCGAGTGAGTGTGCCTATCAACACCAAGGAAGCATCCCACAGCGACGTGACGGTCTAGGGCCACCCTAACGTTAAACTCTCAACAGCTAGAAGCCCCTGGGATGAGACTAAAAGGTAAGTCGCATGCTTCATCTTATTAGTCGACCAAAACTCGAACTTACATTCTGGCGATCCAACGAAAAAAATTGCTCTTGAGAGTTATTTTTTTGATTGGTCGTTGGGGGAGTTTTATTGGTGTTTGACCGAAGGAGATAAAAAAATCAACTCTCCGAATCGAAATATTGAAAATTGGTTCACATTACTTCTCTTTCGTGGTGACTGCTACGTTCCACACATCGCTGATTGAATCGATAGGTAGTGTTAGAGCGCGTGTTCAATTGAATAGGCAAATTTGTTTTTCTGCACGTTGCGGATTAAGATACCTATAGAATAACCAATTTTGTTTTGCGAAGCCGAGCCAAATTTCTGCATTTTTCTTCATTTCCCTTTGCATGTTATTTCTTCTGCATGTGTTTTTGTAGTTAGAGTTACAATTGAGAACCCACAGTATAATATTGATTTGCTTGAGAGCAGTACCGCGGAGAAATGACTGTAGATTTAGAAAAAGCGTACCTAGAGGGTATGGTAATACCATTCCTAACGGATGACGAGCTCAAGTTTGAGCTGGAAATCAGAAATTTAATTGATAATAGAGATCGGTCGATCACTGTTATTCGTAGAAAATTGAAGAACGCTTTGCGCGAAGAATCAGAGGGGGTGCAGCGAGTATATTCGTACCACCGTAGACCGAGAGAAGAATTAAACATATGCCAACGTAGATTAGATAGGGTACGATCTGAAATCGTACTAGATGATGTATTGAAAGACACATCTAAGACAGGATTGCTACATCTGTACAATCGCCTTAAATTATTCAAAAAAACGTATGCTACACGGGACTACATAAACGAGGCAAATTGGATATTTTCAAATGTAGTCCAAATGTATTTGGCCAATTTCGCCGAGCGAGTATTTTTACCAACGCCGCCTGGCTCACCCAATTTGGTGCAATTAGAGGGTGCTGCCAGTCATGAGGCGCAAGCGGCTACAGCAGGTGATTTCATAAGCTTAGTGCATCCAGTTGCTTCGAGCATTGAAAGTTCGTTACCGGCGAGTACCTTTCAAAGTCAGGCGGTGCAAACTGTAGCTGATCTGTTTTCCAGTGTGTCTATTAATCCAGTTAGTGAGATAACATCGCGTGTGGTTGATGATGTACAACCGATAGTGTCCACAACCATAGGAGCAATTCCGCGAGTGTGTACCCGTGATGAATCAGTGTCGTTATCAATGAGCTATTCCACCGTAGTGACGTCATCGAGTACGTTCACCAGTGTTTCTTCGGTAGGATCGATGCCTCCCATCTGGTCTACCCCGCGTTACCGAGTTTCTACGAGTGTGCAGCAATCTAGACAAGTGCGTTTCGATTCGGCGCGATCGTTTGCCGATTTGTCAGTGAATTATGTTGCATCAGAACCGTGTTCAAGTGTAGCGTCGGTGATACCAACCTCTGTAGGAACTGGTGAGGCAGTGTATAGCCAATCAAGGAATTTTGTTCACTTTCCAGAGGCATCAGTAAATCTCGACAGGAATCGTCACTTACCCCAAAGTGTTAGCTATACGGATGGACCTCATTCAGCAGCGCATTGGTCAGATCCGTGGCAGGTCACTTCGTATCCATTCTCAAATTATCGGAATTCTTTGAACTTTCCACCACCAAATCCAAATATTCCTTTGGATTATGCGGTTTCCGTTCAAGGAGGGATTCCAGTGAGTACTTCACATTTCGACCCTTTTGTGTCGCAAGGGAATTATGCTCCGGTTAATTCTTATGCTTCACAACATCCCTTTGAAATGCATCCGGGAAATGTCACCCCTGCGAGGCATCCCACCCAGCCAAATATAAATGGGAGAAGCAGAATACCGACATCGGACTGGCTAGGCGGTAGCTTTCGAGCACCGACAGCTCCAGCTCCTAGCATAAATCCATTCGAGGATTTCGATTTCGATCCTCTCCAAAGTCGGGTGAAAACTGTACCAGTGGTAAAGTGGCCAATGAAATACGCCGGTGAGGATCGAGGTATGGGTCTGAATGACTTCTTATGGGAAGTGAGTGACTGGACCAAATCTGAACAGATTTCCGAAAATGAACTTCTACGTTCATTCGGCAATTTGTTGACGGGGTCGAGCTAAAATGTGGTTTACCAGCAATAAACACAGGTTTGCCACCTACTCGGAATTGATAGAAAACTTGAAGCTGACTTTTAGACATCCAGATTTGGATCACTTTGTGCTGATGGATATCTACCAAAAAAGGCAGCAAAAGAACGAGACCTTCCTAGAATTTTTCCTCGATGTTGAAAAAAAATTCAAAAGTTTAACGGTCCAGATTCCGGAAATAGAGATTGTGCAAGCCGTGAAAAGGAACCTGCGTCCGGAATACAAGCGGGCTCTGATTGGAAGGGAGTTGCATGATTTGTACTCTCTACAAATCGCAGGACAAGAGATAGATGCCACAAACACCTATCTGTTTGTCAAGCCCCAAGTACCCTCACAAAGCCATGCTGTACAAGTAGCCGAGAACCGTGGGGGAAATAACGGTAACCAATCTCGAGACAACCGACCAACGAAGTTTGGGGGAAAGTGGCAAGCCAACAATCCCAAATTTATTCCTAGGTCAAATCAGAATCAGGTGGGCTCAGGAGGCAAACAGATGAACCCAAAAGAACCGGATCAGGAGGCCCAAAAGTGTGGCCAATTGTTGGTCTCCGCTTTATAAAAGCCCTTAAAAGGTGAAACCCAAAATATATCCCAACCGCGTGGGCCGGGCCCGAGCAATCTTTAAGACCCCAGTGTGTGTGTGTGCGCGAGTGAGTGTGCCTATCAACACCAAGGAAGCATCCCACAGCGACGTGACGGTCTAGGGCCACCCTAACGTTAAACTCTCAACAGCTAGAAGCCCCTGGGATGAGACTAAAAGGTAAGTCGCATGCTTCATCTTATTAGTCGACCAAAACTCGAACTTACAATAGTTGCTCTTATTAATCTTGTGAGCTTCCCGGGAAAGCTGTTCTCGTCCATGATTTTCCATAGCTCTTCGCGGTCGATGCTATCATAAGCCGCTTTAAAATCGATGAACAAGTGATGCGTTGGGACTTGGAGGATTTGCCGTACAGTGAAGATTTGGTTCGTCGGCGAGCGGCCCTTGATGAAACCAGCTTGGCAACTTCCCACAAAATCATTTGCTATTGGTGATAAATGACGGGATAGCACTTTGTAAGCGGCATTCAGGATAGTGATCCCACGATAGTTTTCACATTCCAGTTTGTCGCCCTTCTTGTAGATGGGGCACATGACCCCTTGCTTCCACTTCTGCGGCAGCTGTTCCGTTTCCCTGATGCTGACAATCAGCCAGTGCAGACAGGCGGCCAACCTCTCCGGGCCCATTTCGATGAGTTCAGCTCCAATGCCATCCTTGCCAGCAGCTTTGTTGTTCTTGATGGCATCCTTAACTT